>NC_137012.1:30190652-30298152 GCF_032717465.1 Coenobita brevimanus
ACATCTGCAAAATTCGATACTATTATGGACGGTAATAGAGAGAGAGAGAGAGAGAGAGAGAGAGAGAGAGAGAGAGAGAGAGAGAGTACTGAAGATGTGAGAGAAAAATGAGTGAGTTAATGGAGACGACAATATCGAGGTGAAAAGGAATAATTAAGACTAGAAAAAGAGCACTGATGAAAAATGAGAGAGAGAGAGAGAGAGAGGGAGAGAGAGAGAGAGAGAGAGAGAGAGAGAGAGAGAGAGAGTCATTTTCTGGTTATTTTTAGGTAATTACAACCAGCATACGCGTGACGTCACTGCAGCAATCAGAGGGGAGAGAAAAGAATTATATTGAGGGGAGACTGAGAGAATATTTGTCTCGGCATAATGCAAGGGGGAAGGGTCTCTCTCTCTCTCTCTCTCTCTCTCTCTCTCTCTCTCTCTCTCTCTCTCACACACACACACACACACACACACACAGCTAACATCGGCACCACTGCGGGGGTGGACGCGGCAACACTGGCTGGGTGGTAAACAAACATCATCCCACCAGCGTAATCCCAGGCAACGGCACATGACCTGATAGATGGTACCGTAGATAGATAGACAGACAGATAGATACATACATACTGGTAGAGGATGCAAGTGGACAGGCAGACAGGTAGACAGACTGACTGATAGATAAGATACTGTAGATAAACAAGTACATAGGAAGACAGGTTCATTGATAGATAGACAGGTAGGTAGGCAGGTAGGTAGGTAGGCAGGTAGGTAGGCAGGTAAGTAGGTATGGTAACTGACTGACTGAATTATTGATTGATACACAGACACACTAAGAAATACTGGTTGGTTGAGGATACAGGTAGACAGACAGACAGACAAAGATCGATAGATAGATAGATTGGTAGGTAGACAGACAGATAGATAAGTAGGCAGGTAGATGAATGGGTAGACAGACGGGAAAAACAGACAGGTATTAAAAACTGTTATTAAGAAGCCCACACACAGACATTTTTCTAAGGTGATGTGGACAGAAAGCTTAAGAAACACAAAGACTACGACGATTGGACAGACAGACAGACAAACATGAGAGGCAGATAGATGGATGGATAGGTAGACAGCTAGATAGATAGACAGATAGATATATTATAACTCGACCTAACAGGCACCGAACCAAAAGGAATCACAGACATACAGACGGACAGAACTCTCTCTCTCTCTCTCTCTCTCTCTCTCTCTCTCTCCCTTGTTTTTTAGTCATTATTCTTCTCTCACCTCTTTCTTTTCTCTCTCCCTTACATATCATTCCTTCACTTT
Source organism: Coenobita brevimanus (assembly GCF_032717465.1). Taxonomy (NCBI): domain Eukaryota; kingdom Metazoa; phylum Arthropoda; class Malacostraca; order Decapoda; family Coenobitidae; genus Coenobita; species Coenobita brevimanus. The sequence continues at coordinate 30,191,952 of NC_137012.1, forward strand.
TGCTCTTTTCTCTCATTTTTCTTCCCGTATTTCATTTCTCTCTCTCTCTCTCTCTCTCTCTCTCTCTCTCTCTCTCTCTCACTCTCTCTCTCTCTCTCTCTCTCTCTCTCTCTCTCTCTCTCTCTCTCTCTCGTCTATCTACCAACCTACGCTATGCAAATGAGGGCATGAATCTAGCTGTTATATCTATCTATCTATCTAGCTCCAGCCTACGACTTTGATGCAGTGAGCTATAATTCACTCGCTCACTCCCTCACATTATCTCACTTCGCGGGGGGGGGGGCTGGATAAGGTCCATGTAGTCTGTTCTTTTATTTTGTGTTGAACAAGCGAGTGTTTCCTCCGTGACGACAACAACAACAACAACAACAACAACAACAACAACAAGTGACGATAACCACGACGATGATGATGATGATGATGATGATGATGATGATGATGATGCATTAGTGAAAGAAAAAAGGAAGAAAAAAAAAGAATGAAGGCAAGAACAAGAAAAACACGCAGAAACGGAGAGAGAGAGAGAGAGAGAGAGAGAGAGAGGGGGGGAGGGAGAGAGAAAGAGGATATCAAATCTACAACAGACAGACAGACAGACAGATGGACAAACAGACAGGCACACAGACAGATATAGATAGAAAGACAAAGATAGATGGGTAGATAGATACTGATAGACTGAGAGAGAGAGAAAGAAAATGGCTAAGTAAGGAGGCAGACAAGCATACAGGAGCTGACAAACAGGTAAACAGGTGTAAACACAAGCCTGAGGAAAAACACCGAAAAGCAGGTAAACAAACTGAGACAGATGGAAGACAGACTCACACACACACACAACAGCGATAGCGACGGAAATGCTGACGAAAAACAGACAGAGCGATTGAGAGCGACACGGCAATTCTCCCCTCTGCTCTCCCTCTCTCCATTTACTCTTTTCGGTGCACCTTTTTACCGGGAATTATTTTTATGTCCCTTTTGATTACTCCACTCTTGTTTTTTTGCCTCTCTCTCTCTCTCTCTCTCTCTCTCTCTCTCTCTCTCTCTCTCTCTCTCTCTCAAAAAGCCCCCACCAAGCATCCTCTTTCACACACCTCCCCGCCTCTTTCTCATCCCAGTGCTGTGTGAAATGTGAACTAGCTTACTCTCACCTCACGTGTCCCCTCCCCGCCCCCTCCTTTCTCTCTCTCTCTCTATCTAAATGTATATATATATATATATATATATATATATATATATATATATATATATATATAGATGCCACTATCAATAACAAGCACACATTCACTTCTCTTTCATTTCCCTTACTCCATCATTCACTCTCTCTCACTCATTCAAACTCGCCGTTTAACACAGACATTCTCTTGATTTTCTGACACACACACACACACACACACACACACACACACACACACACACACACACGTGTTAATGACTGCTTTCACCCCTCACTCACTCACTCCTATACTCCCAATATGCCACTCCCTCCCGCCGCCTCTGACTCACTCTCTCATTTCATGTGTCACACAATCCCTTCATCTGAACCTCTGCCTTCTTCCCTCACCCCACATTATTGAATTATAGGACATCCCCTCACCCCCCATATCCCCTACCACCCCTCCCCTTACCTCACACCCTCCCCTAGCCATTACCCCTTACCCTCACACCCTCCCCTAACCATTACCCCTTACCCTCACCCCCTCTCACTCTCCTTCATCCCCTACCAACTCTCTCTCCCCTCCCCCTTACCGCCTTTCATCTCTCCCCCACCTTTCACTCCCTCACACGTGAACAAACAGACATCACCCTTCACTTCTCACCCCTCACCCTCACTTCCTTCCACCCATTGCTCTCTCCCACATACGGTTATCTCCCCTCCCTTCCCTCATTCTTCACTCATCCCCATTCTAACGCCTTCAACCCTTTTCTCTCCCCCTTAATTTTCTCTCGTCCCCTTAACCTTCTCCCTCCCCCTTAACCTTCTTCCCTCACCCTTGCTCCTCATTCTCCCCTAATATAAGCTTTCTTCCATACCTCTCTTCCCTCAACCCAAACCCTTACACTCCCCCATTCTTCATTCTCCCCCACATTCACTCCTCTCCTCCCATCTCTCTCCCCACACCCTCATCCCTCCCACTTACCCCTCACCTCTTTCCCCTCACCCCTCATCTCTCCTCCCTCTCCCCTCACCCACCCTCACATTCCTCCCCCCATACCATCCTCCCTCTCACACACACCCATCACTCACACCATTCATTCCCTACAACACTCATCCCATTCCATCACCCACTCTTTCCTCCTCGTCTCCCTTTTGTCCCATCTATTGTATCTTCTTCCCCTCTTCTCTTTTTCATAATCATTCTCTTACTCCCAAACTAATATTTCATTCTTTTCAGTCTACCATTTTTTTTCCCCCTCTTCTCCCTCCAGTCTTTACATTCCTTGCCATTTTTTTTCCTCTCTCCAGTCTCCCTTCTCTCTGTCCCCTCCCTTTATCTCTCTTCTTCCTTCTCCCTGCCTTCACTACTTCTCCAACGCCGTCTTCATCTTTTTCAATATACGTTTTTTCTCCTTCGCTTCTACATCCACATAAACTCGACTTGCGGTAATCCTAATAAAACAATAGTGCAGTGTGTTCTTCCTTCCCTCCTTAAATCCTTCCTCTTTCCATCCTTCCTTGTTTTTCCCCTCCCTCCTCTTCCTCCTTATCCCTCTTCCTCTCCTCCCCCACCACCGCCAGTCTATTGTCTCAGCTGAGTCATGTAAACACGTCTAGTCAGCAGGAAGTGACACATGTTGACAAATACGAGGCACAGGGTAAACAGGTAAACAAACAACACACCTTTTGTTTACATCGGCATCACGCCATACTCGGCTCAGGTTTCCGGGAGAGAGAGAGAGAGAGAGAGAGAGAGAGAGAGAGAGAGAGAGAGAGAGAGAGAGAGAAGGGGGGTAGAGGAGGAATGAGAAGCTTTGAAGAAGGACACTATAAAGGAAAGAGAGAGAGAGTATATAAAATGGACACTGAGTAATGAGTTTCTCTCTCTCTCTCTCTCTCTCTCTCTCTCTAATTAACCTCCGTGTTTCCCTTTTATCACACCGTGTTCTTATTCTTTACCCTCCCCCTTTCTCCATTTTTCTCTCTCGCTTTCTACCACTTTCCCTTCTGTTTCTCTGTTTTACTCTTCCTCTTCCCTCTTTGCCTTGCTTACATTTTCCCCCTCTCTTCATTCTCTTTCTCTTTCTGTACCTCCCTCTTTCACCTTCTTTCCCGTCTCCTTTTTTCCTTACTCCTTCCTTCCCATCTCCCTTCCTTCTTGCCCTTTTTTCCTCCACTTCTCCTACCTTCTTTCCTTTGGTCCTTCCCTCCATTCATCTCTCCTCCTTTCCTCTCCACAATATCTTTCTCTCTCCAAGTCTTCCTCCTCCCCTTTCCCTCTCTCTCCATTTGCCCATCCTCTTTTCTCCTCTCCCTCCAGTTTTCCCTCCATTCCTTCCTACTTCTCTCCTTCCCTTTCTTATTTCCTCCTTCCATCTTCTTTCCTCCAGCCATTTCTCCCTCCCTTCTCCTTATCTCCATTCTTCTCTCCTCTCCCCCCTCCCTCATTCCTGTTCCTTCTTCCTACCCACCTTTTTTTTCTTTCCTTTCTCCTCACCCCTCTTTCCTCATCCCCTCCCTTCCATCTTTCTTATCATCCTCTCGTTCCTTTCCTTCCATTCCTCCTTTCCTCCCTACCTCTTCTTCCCTCCCTCACTCCCTTCATGAGCACTTTTTCACACAAACTCATATGCAAGACGTTAGACCGATTACGACCTGTCTGTTCAAGTTTTAACCTCTATTCAAATGTCAATAAATAAATAAATAAACTAAAAACGTAGATAAAACTCTTACCGATTTTTCGCTGAATGAAAATGGAATCCTCTTTGCAAATGGTCTGTGTCAATTCTGTGATTCTCTTTTCGTGCATATCACATTAATATCTTATACCTCTACCGTGGCCGAGACGGAAGGTGCGCGGCTGGTGGTGTGTCCAGAGCGGGTTGGATTCCTTGCGTCTGCCTTTCCCGTAAAACCATCACACACTGATCTGTTAGGGAAAAAGGTGGACATGTTAGTGTTTTGGCTCGTAATATGTCAGTCTGTTTTGCTTCGTATTTCCTTATTAATGTACTTTATTATTATTATTATGGATGGGAAGACGGAAGAAGGGAGGGTAAAGGAGAGGAAGGAAAGAAGGTTAAATGAGGTGACGTTAAAGGGAGTGAGAGAGATGAAGGAATGGAGGGAAAGCAGGAGAGGAGCGGAATGAAGACAGGGAGGGGAGGATGCAGTGGAGGGAAGGAAAGAGAGAGTGGGGAGTGGAGGGGAGTGGGGAGTGGAGGGGAGTGGGGAGGAGGGTCAGGTTAGGTCGGGTGTAAAAGAGATGAGGTCAAAGTTTTAATTAGGACCCAAAGCCATCACAGAGAGGGGGAGAGGGAGGGGGAGGGGAGAGGGAGGGGGATGGAAGGGGAGGAGAGGGTGGGAAGGGGAGGAGGATGGGTGGGAAGAGACAGGGTGAGGTGAGGACATAGAGGTAAAATGAAGTGAGGGAGAGGGATGGGATGGAGGGAGGGGGAAGAGGGAGGGGAAGGGGAAATCAGGGGAGGAAGCAGACAAGGAAAAAATGATGAAGAATGAGACTAGCAGGGAGGGATGAGGCAAGCAGAGGTAGGCAGAAAATGGTACAAGAGGTGGGGGGCAGAAGGAAACAGAAGGAAAGTAGGGGGAGGAAGGAGGAAGATGCAAGGCAGGAAGGGTTGAGAGAGAGAGAGAGAGAGAGAGAGAGAGAGAGAGAGAGAGAGAGAGAGAATGGACAAGCAGCAACAACCCTCACTGATAACACATGGCACACGATAAATGACTGATACTGACATCTAATATTTATGTCTTCCCTCAATTTCTTATTATTATTATTATCATTATTATTATTATTAGGGAACAAGTACAGACACTGCCAGTGTGGAGGGTTGCAGTTGCAGTAGTTAAATGAATTAGTTGCATCAATCTATTCATCTAAGAGTGTGACAAATTAGTTGCATCAATCTATTCATCTAAGAGTGTGACAGTATTCCCAGGCGTCATTATTTATTTTATCATTTTATTAATATTTCTCATTCCCCATCCACCCACGCCCTAGCTCTGACATCACTGTACAAATAAGGATTTTAATAATGCGGTTGGCGTATTAATAACCACGACATTATGATGGTGAAGGTGTAAACGTTGATGCTGTGGTGGCCGTATCACAATGTAAGCCACACAGTACAGATAAGAAGGCTGCGACAAAATAAACCTTGTCCTCTCACCTCTTCCCCAGACACTACCCCATCCTACTGAAACGGGTTCGAGGTGCAACTACTACTACTACTACTACTACTACTACTACTACTACTGCTACTACTACTATTACTACTACCTCATGTAATTTATAGCTGGTCTCACCACGGTCGGAACAACTTTAGTATTCTCGTCCATCTCAAGGCCAAATGATGATATTCAGTTGGGGGTGAACCATAAGAGGCTTGGAGCATTATTAACGTGTTTCCCTGCACCCCCTCTACCTCCCCCCCTCCCTCCCCACCTACCTCAAGCCTCCCTACCCCTCCCCCACTACCTCACACCTCCCTTCCCCCCATGCCTCATCCTCCCAACCCCACCTCCAGCCAACAACCAGCAGCCCAGTCACCTCACGTCCGCCTGGCCAAAAGTTTCACCCACACGCCTACACACACACAGCCACGGGGTGTAATGTAAGGCAGAGGTGGGGGAGGAGTCGAGGTTTACACGGGGGGGGGGGAGCCATGGGTTTACATACAGGTGTACACACTTTTACACTGGGACATTTACGCCTCTTACGTGGACTACTGCTAAATAGATAGATATACAGATAGACATATAGACAGACAGACAGACAAAAGACAGATAGATAGATAGAGAGATACACAGATAGATAGACAGAGATATAGAGATAGATAGAGAGATAAGAGATAGATATATAGGTAGATAAAGCTAGACGTGTCCCGAGGTTGGAGGGCTTAATATTCTGTAGTGTTATTTTAAGCTTTCTAACATAACAACTTAACTACCATAATAACCCTGGCAAATCAAGTAATATACACCAGCCAAGGCCAGACGATTTCATTCAGTAGGGTGGGATTTACTGAAGCAGTGGTAAAAGACCCCCAAAATCACCAAGTCCTCTGCCATCAACCTGCCCTCCCCCCAGCTCACACCACTCTCATTCATATACCTCTCCACCCCATCCCCACACCTATCCTCAGTCTACCTCTCCCCTTCCCCCTTCTATCTCACTCCCATGCACTCTCCTCGTCAGTCTCACAGTGTCCATTCCCTGCACATAAATAGGCACGTGAAATATGATACGCACATTACGCTGATTTAATATTGATGATATTAATGAGGCGGAAAGGGAGATCACGTGACACCCGTACACTGCACTACTTGGCAACTGACAGTGACGGAGGGGGAGGGGGAGGGAAGATTGATGGATGGAGGAAGGGGGGAAGGAAGGACAAAGAGGGAGGAAGGAAAGAAGGAAGGAAGGAAGGTAGGTAGGAAGGGAAGGAGGGGGATATATGGAATGTACGGAGGAAAGAAGAGTGCATGAAGGAGAGACAGAAGAATGGAAAGAAAGAGAGAGGGAAATAAAGGAGGGATAAATGGAGAGAGAGAGAGAGAGAGAGAGAGGAGACAGACAGACAGACAGATATAAATAAAGAGACGGAGGCAGGGTAGCAGGCATCAGCTGACATATTGTAAACATCCTCTTCCCGTTTTCTTTCACCCTGTCTGTTATCTGGCCTCCACCCCTTCCCCTGCCCTTATGTCAACGGAAGAAAGGAGGGAGGAAGGGAGGAAGGGAGGGAGGGGAGAGAGGAAGAAAGTAATGAATGATTGAAGGGATAGGTAGGGAGGAAGGTAGGGAATGAGAGGGGGTGAAAGATGGAGGAAGGAAGAGACAGGGGAAGGAAAGGAGAAGGACAAAAAAGCGACGTGAAAGATGAAAGGGAAGGAAGGAAAACAGAAGAAGGAAAAAATTGGAGGCTAGGACATGAAAGGAGGAAAGGAAGACTAAATGAAAGAAGGAAGAAGCATAGAAGACTACAAAAAAAAATGAGAAAGAGCAGACAGGCAGTAAGAGAAACTCACTGGTATTACTGACGAAGAACTATTAAAATAAAATAAAAAGAGAAGCAGAAGGAAGCAGAAGGGGCGGATGAAGAGGAAGGGAGTGAAGAGGCCGAGGAAAGAGGAGTAATAAGTAGGGAGGACGAGGAGCCGAAAGAGGAACAGGAAGAGAGGCAGGAGGAGGAGGAGCAAGAGGAGGAAGAGGCCGTCACTCTTACTCTTCTAACCACTAGGCCACCAGGCAGTAATAAAGAGGAATACATAGAGCGAAAATATAGGGAGAAAAGATGAAGGAAAATGAGAATAAGAAGATATGAGGAAGAGAAAGAGTGAAGGGAAAATGGATGGAAATGACGTGATAAATGTGGGAAACGAAAGAAAAATAAAATCAGAGTAAACGTAAAGAAATAAGAAAACAAATTTTTACGTACAAATGAAAAAATGCGTAAGGCAGAATTGCATCAAATAAATGTACACTCAGTTCAAGAAATATACACAAAAATGAAAAAGAAGATTGCACAATATAAGAAAAAAAACAAAAAAGCCTCCAATCAACCACAAAAAAAAAAGTGAAATGAAAAGAGTACGAGAGAGACACACACCAAAAAAAAAAACAATTCCTGGTTTCAGATTCGTGGAATGAAAGAGGAGATAAGAGAAAACGCTTGTCCCATTCTGCAAAAAATAAAAGCCTGCATGACGGAAATTGTTGTGTGTGTGTGTGTGTGTGTGTGTGTGTGTGTGTGTGTGTGTGTGTGTGTGTGTGTGTGTGTGTGTGTGTTTCCCTGTCGGATAGGAAAAAAACATGAAGAGAAAGCAGTTGTAGGGTGGACTATGTAGGGTGCTTCTCTTTGGAAAACGTAAGAGATGTTGAAAAGAGTAGCAACGTTTTGACATTTTACACGAAAAAGATTGTGTGTGTGTGTGTGTGTGTGTGTGTGTGTGTGTGTGTGTGTGTGTGTGTGTGTGTGTGTGTGTGTGTGTGTGTGTGTGTGTGTTTGGAGAGATTTAGTATGAGTGTGGATTGAACAGGTACAACTATTATGCATAAAATGTACCAAGGATCCTCGACCCTTTGGAAATAATTACGTACTATGTAATCTACTCTTGCTACCATCACATAATTATTTTCAACTTAGGAATTAGTGAAGAGTAACACCAATATTTAACCCCTCTATATATATAAAAAAAATTGTACTGTATGCTAAATGTAATCGTATGAAGGTAACAAGAATGAAAGCAAAAAATTACATCGCCAAATTAAAGGTAACCTACGCCAAAATCGCCAAATCCAATCTTCATGAAACACTACACCTGTCTCATTTCTTCATAATTAATCCATAACCAAGAAAAAGATAATGATCAAGGATATATTTGTGTGTAGCTTGTGCCTGTAATCCCGGCTGGTGTAATTTGCATATAGGTGGTGTTGTATTGGTATGGTTGGTATTTACGTGTATTGATTCGTGCTTCAACCCCCTACCCTGAGAGAGAGAGAGAGAGAGAGAGAGAGAGAGAGAGAGAGAGAGAGAGAGAGAGAGGGAGGGGGGGGGACGTACACGTCTGATATAGGTAGCATAATGGCCATAATTGGTAGGGAAGTTGCGTGTATTTCGACCCTGTGGTTTCCTCGGGTTTTCCTACCAACCTCATCTTTTATTATTCTTTCTTTTAATTTAGTCTCTATCATTTTACTTTATTTCTCTCTAATTTTCGCTCAGTTACGTATTTCTGCCTATTTTGCATGTTTTTGCTACTCGTTTTTTTTCTTTCGCAAATTACACTACTATAATCTTATTTCCCTATTTTTTTTCTCCTTCATTTCATTCAGCTTATTCCCATGTTTACATTTCCTTTGTATTCTAAACTTTCCTTTGTTCTACTTACATTTTCCTTCCCTGATTTGTTTCCTTCCCTCAAATAACAATCATATTCCTTTATTTATAGCATCCTTCTTCCTTTGTTTCATTTTACCCTCATATTTTTCCTCTGATTTACCATTTATACTCATCACTCATTTCCCTTTATCTAATTCTCTCGTATTCCTTCATTCTTTCATTATTATATTTCTGCTCAATTCACAGGTTTATTCATTTCCTCCTTTTTTCCTTTTCCACTTTCATTCATTTTTACTTCATCGTCTATCTATCTATCTATTGCCAGACGCCTCAATCCCGTTTGGGGTGGCCACAAACAAATCGCCTCCAAGTCGCCCTGTCCCCCGCCATTTCACTCCCCTGCTCCCAACTCACACCCCCCTCTCTCATATACCTCTCCACCCCATCTCTCCATCTCATCCTCGGCCTCCCCCTCCCTCTTTCCCCCTCCACCTCACTCACATACACTCTCTTCGTCAGTCTTTCATCCTACATATATATTTTTCATTTCTTCATATTCATTGCTTTGTTCCTTCTTCCTCATTTCATTTTAAGTTCATTTCCTCTCCTGTTTATCATTCTTTTACCTCATCTTTCTTCCACTTCTTTCATTTCCTCTACGACCATTTTCGTCTTCCTCATTTTATAAACGTTTTAATAGTTTCTTGCTCTTTTACCTCTCTCTCTCTCTCTCTCTCTCTCTCTCTCTCTCTCTCTCTCTCTCTCTCTCTCTCCCTCTCTCACCTCCTTTCTTTCTTTCTCTCTCTCTCTCTCTTACTCCCCCATTTTTCCTCCCTCCCTTTTCCCTCCCCTCTATTAACCCTCCTTAATCATTTTTGGTTTCTCTCCACCTCCCCTCACTCCTCCCTTCTCCCTTCTCTCCCCTCAATTTTTACCTCACCCTTACCTCTTTCCCCCCCCTCTCTCTCTCTCTCTCTCTCTCTCTCTCTCTCTCTCTCTCTCTCTCTCTCTCTCTCAATTAACTCTACCCTCAGTACCATAACTCCGCCTCTACCGTATAATCTACTCAAACAGTACACACCAGGTAAGGGGTAGAACTGTACATGTAATGGTGGGTAAAGGTAGTACAGGAAATGGCAGATAATAGTACGTAGACTAGTAGATGAGGGTAGTACATGTAATACCACGAGGGAGTAGAATATAAAATGATACCTATAATGGAAAACGGGCTTATGAAACAGATTATAATAAATTTAATAACTGAAGAATATAATACATGTGATAATAACGAAAGGAAATATGGAATTGTTAATGGTAGTACATGTAATAATAAATGAAAGTAGAATATGGTACAGCTAACGGTAGTACTTTTAATAACATATGTAAATAAAACTTCCAATGAGAGTACATGTAACAGCAGATGACAGTAGTAAGGAGAGTGACGGTATTTGTAATGACGATAAAGGTAGTACTGTACAAATAAGCGTACAAATAAGAACTGGGAGGAGTACAGCTGTTACATAATTACAAAAACGCATACTATATTCACTTTAACCAGGCATAAAATTGCCATCTTTGTATCTTCACCGCTGGGCAAAAGCATGAAATTTACACTAGAATATGATGCTAGTCACGAAAAAGTGCTATGGTAAGGATGTAGAGGCGTAGCATTGTCTGATTCTGCCACTGAGCTACGTGAAATAAGCTGCTAAAGGACGAAAATCTAAACAATGCTAAAGTGAATGAGGTATAATAATGAGTATAACCAATAGCTTTATATATAATTCTTCCCTCACCCCCTCCTTCGATTACAATAAATAATATCTAGGACACATTATTACATTATTTTCTCTAGTAAAACATCTCGTCACCATATTACAATTATCAGCAAAACACCAACTAATATCATCTTTATTAACCTTATTATTCGTTCTTTCATTATCAGTACAAGAGTTGCAATTTAAAGCATTATTTTGGCATCATAAATCAGAGAAAGTTTTTAATATAGTTCCCGCTGCCTGGTGCTTATTTCGGTTATAGAAAATGGGGACAGTGACTGATACGTATCTCTCTCTCTCTCTCTCTCTCTCTCTCTCTCTCTCTCTCTCTCTCCATAAATTAGAGGCAGGAGATGATTTGTTGTTACTGTTATTACTTTCGTCACGCCTGTTATTTTTTTGTTTATATTGACGCTTTGATGTTGCTCCATAAGAGATGTTATTTATGGTATTACTGCTTAATAATACACTTGATATATATGTCTATGAGAGAGAGAGAGAGAGAGAGAGAGAGAGAGAGAGAGAGAGAGCAGGGAGAAGGGGAGAGGTAATGTGGATTTGGCTGGAGTGAGGGATGGATAAACAAAGGTAGGCAGGTATGACAGATAGATATATAACCACCTGAAAGACAGACAGGTAGGCAGACAGGTGTTAAGTGTTCTCTAGACAATATATTTAAGGACAGATGACCAACCTTCTCCTCATTGTGGCATGATCCAAAAACCTGCTACTAGAGATCGAGCCCACGCACAACTACCACACCACCACCTCGACGCCCTTAACCCCTTTCATCCCACGACTTATTTCTTATTATAATCAGTCCAATATTCCCTGTATGAAGCCTCTCAAGCAAAGAATAAGAGAGGGAAATATTTGTCTCATTTCCCCAGGTCGACGTTTTTCTTTTAAGCTAAATGAAAATGTCTAGAGATGGCAAGAGTAAGGTAGGAAAATACATCTTTGAACTGAAGGGGTTTAAAGACCTCTGGAAATTCCCCTAGCTCCTTCAGTACTCCTATTATCATCATTATTATTATTATTATTATTATTATTATTATTAGGGAAAGTTTGAGGTTGGGTGTATGTTAATCTTTCCCTGACCTCCTCACTTCAAGACAACCAATATTAATAAATGAAAATCGTCCCATTGGGAAAAAGAATAAAATGTCCTCGGAGTGAAGGGATCAGGAGCGGACATTTAATCGGCTTTGCAGGTATAAGCCATCGGGATATGTAAATAAAGTCGTTACACCTGAGAGGCAGTTCATGATTACCAACCTTATCGCATCGCACCATCCTGGCCTAACTTCATCTTAACTTATTTTTTTTTTCCTTGCTTTTAACCTGAGTGTGTGTGTGTGTGTGTGTGTGTGTGTGTGTGTGTGTGTGTGTGTGTGTGTGTGTGTGTGTGTGTGTGTGTGTGTGTGTGTGTGTGTGTGTGTGTTTTCGTTTAATCTCTAAGACTCCTTGTAAATCTTAGTGTTGTTTAAAGAATTCTGATTTACTGATAACTATCCATCTATCTATCTATTATCTATCTATCTATCTTTTATTTATCTATCTATTTATCTATCTATGTGGTCGAGTGGGCTAAAGAAGGGAAGCTGAGGTGTAATGGTCACAGAATGCAACTCAGAGGCGAGCGAGGTTGGCCAGCATCGTATGTGTTACCCTAGCCCCGGACCCCTACGCTTTTGATGGGATAAAAGGAATTGCAAGACAGATGGGTGGAATAATAATAATAATAATAATAATAATAATAATAATAATAATAATAATAATAATAATCCACCCGGGAGAAATAGTGAAATGGTGGACTTCATTTTGGGGGTAATCTTTTTGGCCCGAGATTAGGTTGACACAGTGTCCTTACTCTGTGTGTGTGTGTGTGTGTGTGTGTGTGTGTGTGTGTGAGAGAGAGAGAGAGAGAGAGAGAGGCGGGGGGGGGGCTTTAAAAATGAAAAAGAGGGAGGCAATGTGAATGGTCGTGTAGTTTCGCTTTCACTTAACTGGTCTGAAAGAGTATGAGAGATTTTACGCGTTCCTCAATGTTTGTTCATGAGCCGACGCGAGAAGTGTGTGTGTGTGTGTGTGTGTGTGTGTGTGTGTGTGTGAATAGATCCTCTGACTTCCCTCCAACCTTCCTTTATACACACACAGACACACACACACACACACACACACGGGTTCACAGTGATTAATGCGTGTCACAGATCCACGTAATATATTTCCTCACGACACCAAAATCCTTCTCCAAAAATTTTCTGAAAAAGGTAATTCGAATTTTTCTCTCCTATGATTGAGGAGAGGAAAAAGATATCACCTCGAATATTTTTTATTATGAACATTTTGGTATTTTTCGAATTGGTGGAATGATTTTTGGGGTTAGTTTTTCGGTGCATTGGCGCCTGAAAAATGATCTGGGTAAAGGTTTTGAAAGAGGGCGAGAGAGAGACTCAATTTCTTCATATTTCATCTCTCTCTCTCTCTCTCTCTCTCTCTCTCTCTCTCTCTCTCTCTCTCTCTCTCTCTCTCTCACACACACACACACACACACACACACACACACGCACACACACACACGCGTCTGGGCCACGTATCTTCCAGTAATGGGATTCTGTGAAAAAGCGATAAAAACTATCATCCTCATTTTTCAGAACTTTCCTCCTATTTTCTTGCCCTTGTTTTTATGATGTATGTGTAATTTCAGTTTTTCCTCCACGTCAAATATATTTCCTTCCACCTACACGCGTCTTACCTTTTTATCCCTATTTTTTTTCTTCCATACGAGCACGGAAACGTAATCCGAACTTTAAATCACACTAAATGTATTTACATCAGCCGCGGTGGCCGAGTGGTTACCATTGGTGGCTACGAAGCTGCCAGGCCTTTAACAGCAGGGTTCGATTCCTGGTGCGGACAGTTGGTGATGTCTATCCTTTGTGTGTGTGTGTGTGTTTCAGCAAAATGACAACCCAAGGTAACACGTGGGGCAGGTAGCTGTGGTAATCTGATTGATGCTGTGGCAATTATCCTGGGACATTGGCTGAACAATCTGCCACAGCCAAGTTATGGGGAACAGCACCTATAGTCGTTCTATTTTATCAAGGCAGTTTGGGTCGGGCCCTCTGGGACCTCACTCTGTTAGCTCTGTTGCCACATCGTCGCCACACACGTGCGCTCTCTCTCTCTCTCTCTCTCTCTCTCATATTATATATTAACTACTACTAATTGTATTTTCTTAATTTTTTCGCTTGTTTTCGACTTTTTTTCCACACCATCCCTGAGGTAAAAGTCTATAGGTGCGTTTTTTTTTTTTTTTTTAATAGCTTCCATGGCGGGAGACTGACCGAGTATGACCCACTCACGCAGGGCTGTCCCTCGTGTCACCACCTGACAACGTCTCAAAGGCAACGCTGACAAGTCTTATGAGATTTATACTATACTATAGCTTTTTTATTGAATTACATCTATACAGAGTGTTTAAAATTCATTTATAAGTAGTTACTAGCTTAAAATAGGAGAGTGAGAGAGAGAGAGAGAGAGAGAGGTGAGCACAAATAATTACACGTGTGTCGGCGGCGATGTGACAGCAGAGCTAACAGTGCGAGGTCCCAAAGCGTCCCACCCAAACTGCCTTCATAAAATAGAACGACTATAGGTTGAGCGCCCCGTGACGTCTGCCATGACCTTTTAAATCCCTAAAAACTTTCCACTTTCTAAGACTTCTTCAAAATTCATGGAAAACTTTCTTGCACTCCTTGGAAATTCATCGCCAACCAAAAAAAATAAAAAATAAAGTGAAACGTTTACCAGTCAATCCGTGGCGTAAAAAGGGCACAGCACCTCGCCGATCATTCGTCATCTGCATTCATTTTTCATCGTTCGATCACACTCATCATATTTTTTCAGTCCCTCTGTGCCCAGGAAATAAAAAAAGAAAAATTACCGCTGCTATATCAGACAGAAAACGAAAGGTCCTGCATTCCTCAGTCCATTTTTATTAGTTCAGCTGTACATTTTACTTTGTGTGTGTGTGTGTGTGTGTGTGTGTGTGTGTGTGTGTGTGTGTGTGTGTGTGTTTACCCCATATGCAGGAGACAGGAGGGGAGGGTGGAAGAGATTTTAGATCAAGTCCGCAGTGGCTCTGGGAGTAAATCTACATACGGTAACAATAAAAAAGGGGGAAAAAAAAAATCAGTTCACTTCATTGTATATTTCTTCCTTTCAGTTCGTTTTTCATGTCAGTTCTGAGATGTCTATATTTCTCCCCTCGCGAGATGAGGCGTCAGGCCACTGATAAACAAAATGCTAAACAGAGTTGGATTATTTGACCAATTTAAACGACACACACTCATGTGCAGGAAAGTAGGAAGATTTGTGCACCTTCACCCACACATACACATGTACACATACGGGTACCACGTCATACAAACACACACAGTCATAAGCCTCTCTCTCTCTCTCTCTCTCTAATGACCCTGTCTTGTCTGCGCCTCTGCCCTTATTACTGGCTAATTACTCAGACTGATAGTGTCTTAGAGAGAGGGGAGTATGGCAGGTGTGTGTGTGTGTGTGTGTGTGTGTGTGTGTGTGTGTGTGTGTGTGTGTGTGTGTGTGTGTGTGTGTGTGTGTGTGTGTGTGTGTGTGTGTGTGCAATCACCCTTCTTAGACCCCTATCCCTGCAATCAATAGTAACACCATTATCACCACCACCATCACCATCACCACCATCTTAACCACCAACACCATAACCACGTCCCCCACTATCATCATCATCATCACCACCATCAACACACTAAAGGCGAACTGCATCATCATACCAAAACGAGAGAGAGAGAGAGAGAGAGAGAGAGAGAGCAGCACAAAGGGAGTATATCGTCGCCACAGTGAGGGTGACCACAATATGCTAATCCACAACCACTCCACTATTCTGAAATGCAGAGACGGGGAGGCGGGGGGGGGAGGGCAGACGAGGTGTGGTGGGATAGATGTGCGAGAGATGGATAGACAGGAAGCGGGAAGGATCGATAGACAGACAGACGGATAGATAGACAGACAGATAAAGACGCAGGTAGGCAGACAGCTTGATATGAGAAAGATGGATAGACAAAATGGGATGGATCAATAGAAATATAGACAGACGGATAAACAGATAGATAGACAGGCAGATAGATATGTAGGTAGACAGACAGATAATAGTACATACATGAATAGAAGATAAATTAATGGAGAGAGAGAGAGAGAGAGACAGACAGACAGACAGACAGAGAGAGAGACAGAGAGAGAGAGAGAGAGAGAGAGAGAGAGAGAGAGAGAGATGGGTATGTAAGGGGTAGTAGTGGGTAAATAGGAGTCAAGCTTGTTAACTAATTGCATACACAATAGTTCAGTTACTGACCCGATACACACACATATTCACACACATATACACGTACACATACAGGAGCATACTTAGACACACACACACACACACACACACACACACACACACACACACACACACACACACACACACACACACACACACATAGCCTGGCGCATACAAGTGTTATGTTAAAAGCAGGCAAGCACATACACCACACGAACTAGAAGCACACAACTGCATACACGCACATCTATATGAAGAACGCACACAAAACACGCATATGTACACGAATACTTACATACGTAAATATACACAGGCAGTTACACAGCCACCTACAAAAACGTAAACATACATATACGCGCAAAACATGTACACACGCACAAAATCGTACATACACATATGGTCAGTGTGCACAGGCATACATAATCACATGCAAACACATACATACATACATACTGTGCATGCATACATACATACATGTGTAAACCAGGGTATATAATATATTCCAATACTTGTTCCTTCCCTTCCTCCTCTCCTTCCTCATTCTCGTCCTCCTTCTCCTCTTCCACTGCACCAAAATAATGTATTCATGTGAAGTATAAAGTCGTGCGAGTTTCTGGTGACCTTAAGAATGCTGAGAGAGAGAGAGAGAGAGAGAGAGAGAGAGAGAGAGAGCGGAGGGGGAGGAGGTATGAGAAGTGTAATGGGAGGTCAGAGTATGGATGCAGCCCTTCTGGTATACTGAATGTGGAGGACTGGAGGTGGTGGACCTTTGCCAGCTCTCTCTCTCTCTCCCTCTCTCTCTCTCTCTCTCTCTCTCTCTGGTCACATCATCACGGGCCTCGTTTCCACGCCCTGGTAAACGCAACACCAAGCCAACGCCAAAACTCAGCAACAACGAAGGAAAGTAGTCCCGTCCGATTACCACGATTCCCAGCACCTCTGCCTAAGCGATTTATTTTGCATATTTTACTTTAAAGTTGTCTGATATATCGTTTGGACATGGACATACATTTTAATTGCTATTTATATCGTACTAATATCAATTTTGTTTTCATACCATACACGAGGTTTTGGTGTAATGTGCGTAATAAGTCGCTGAAGGAAATGTTTTACGAAATATATAAAGCCACCTAGAATACAGCATTAAATACCACATTATTTTGACCTTTCATTCTATTTTCTTTTTCGTTTAATTTCTCTCATTTCATCATTTTCTTAGCGCCTTCAGCGATAGTAAGTTTCATTTACTACTATTATCCTACTTACTAATGATTTAATTCACCTTGGGAGTGGCTTTATAAGTTTAGATTCACAACAGCCTCACTTAAACCCTCCACAAATAAATCTCTCACTTGACGTAAAATCCTCTGATAATAGCAAAGATATAATTAATATAAAAAAAATAGTTCTTTGATTCAAGGGACTGATTCGTCATTCTAAGTCTCCCTTTCATTATTTCGCTTCTCAAAATTCCTACTTTCTCTCTGTCTTACACAGTTTATTCTTTATTTCTCTGTTTCACATTTTTCCCTCCTATCTCTAACTCTCTTTTTCAATGCTCTCTGTTTTTCTCACACGCTTTCTCTTTTTCCCTTGCTATTTTTCTCTCGCTTTACACCGTTAACGTTTTTACTCTGTCTTACATTATTCTCTTTAACTCACTTTCTCACTTAGCTTTCTTCTTTTTCTCTCTCTGTCTTTACTTATTTTCAGGTATTGTTCTTTCACTGCCTCTCATCACTTATTCCTTCATTTTTTCCTTCATACTCTTCCTCACACTTCAGTCATTTATTTCTGCTACTGAACTGAATGAATGAATGCATGAAACGTACCAAGAATGAATAAATGAGTGAATGGCTGAGTACTGTGAATGAAAAGGATATTGAATACATACTTAGTCATTCGTTCATTCATCCATCCATTCATTCACTTGCTTCTTTCCTTCCCTAATTCCCCCTCCCTCCACCTCCTCCCTTCCTCCTTCCATTCCTCCCTCCCTCCCTCCCTCCCTTAATCCTCCTCGTCTCCCTGTCTTTAGCCTCACAATCCCTTCCACTCTCCAAACACCTTCCCTCCCTCCCTCCATCCCATTTAGTGACTTCCCTCTCAGTCTCCCCTCCTTCCCTCCCTCCATCCCCCCTCCCTTCCTTCTCCATAAAATGTATCCCTTCCCTCCCTCTCCCTCTTCCCCTCCTCTCTACCCTCCATCCTTTCTCTCCCACTTCCCTCCCTCCTATCTCTCCCTCTTCCCCTCCTCTCTTCCCTCCCTTACTCCCCATTTATGTCCTCATATTCCACCCCTCTTCCTCCCTCTCTCAATCATTCGCTCTTTCACTCTTTCTCAGTCTGATTACTCCTCCCCCCTTCTCTCTCTCTCTCTCTCTCTCTCTCTCTCTCTCTCTCTCTAATCACCGAAGCTTCCTTTAAACACTTATAAGCCTTGTTGAACCCGGGATTTTAGAGGCGGAGGAAGGAGGAAGGAAGGAAGGAAAGAGAGGGAGGGAGGGAGGGAGGGAGGGAGGGAGGGAGGGAGGGAGGGAAGGAAGGAAGGAAGGAAGGAAGGGAAGAATGAAGGAAGGAGGAAGGAAGATTGAAGGAAGGAGGGAGGAAGAAAGTAAAGAAGACTGGTCGAATGGAAATGAGGGAATGAGTGAGGAGGAAGGGGGGGACGGGGAAGAAAAGAGTAAGAGATGGAAGAAAGGAAGAAAAATGGTGGGGAGAGAGAGAGAGAGAAAACACACACACACACACACACACACACGGATAAAGCGAGCCACAGTCTGGACATATAGTAAAGGACTGGGTGGAAAAACACAGTAATATCATTGAGTTTGTTCCGGTGCGTTTTAATGTGTCAATTGACGGGGGGGGTAAGAGTGTATGCAGATGAGGCTTATTTGCATACAGACGGTGTGTGTGTGTGTGTGTGTGTGTGTGTGTGTGTGTGTGTGTGTGTGTGAGAGAGAGAGAGAGAGAGAGAGAATTTGGGGTGTGGTGGGGTAAAGAGTGTGAAAGAGTGTGGGTGGTGATGTAAAAGGGAGAGTGTGGAGACGAAGGAGGGTCTGATAAACACCATCATCATCATCATCATCATCATCATCAACTTCATCACCATCATCATCATCATCTCCACCA
The DNA here is from genome assembly GCF_032717465.1 of Coenobita brevimanus. Classification (NCBI taxonomy): domain Eukaryota; kingdom Metazoa; phylum Arthropoda; class Malacostraca; order Decapoda; family Coenobitidae; genus Coenobita; species Coenobita brevimanus. The sequence goes on from NC_137012.1 coordinate 30,211,257, forward strand.
CCACCGTCATCACATCACCGCCACCATAATCACCATCATCATCATCATCATCCCAGCGTAATTCGTACTTAAGGTAATTCGTAACTGATTTTTACGTAATATTAAATACTGGGAATGAACGTCTGCTTTGAATTAATATTAGAATAATCTTATTTTTCTCACAAAGTAATTGACGTGAATATGCAACGTGTCTAGAAGGATAGATAAAGGTCGATAGATAGAGATAGATGGAGTTAGACTGACAGATAGATGCACAAATATACTGAGAGAGAGAGAGAGAGAGAGAGAGAGAGAGAGAGAGAGAGAGGGATAGAGGCCTGGGGGGGGGGTTAAGAGGACTACGAGCAGAACAATTGAAGAAAGAGGACAAAAAATTACAGACAGATGAACAGACAGACAGAAGGATACACGAAAACAGACAAACACAGAGACAGACAGAGATAGAAAGAGGCAGACAGACAGATAGACAGACGGATAATTAATCGGACACAAAGGAAAAAAAAGACAAGAAATATATAGACACAAAGATATGGATAAACAGACAAACACAAATAGAACGAGATAAACACAAACACACACACACACACACACACACACACACACACACACACACACACACACACACACACGAGGTAAGAAGGGTGAAAGAATTAAAAAAAAGAATAAGAAGAGAAAAAGAATGGAAAAAAAAGAAGAGGAGGAGGAGGAGGACGACGACGAAGATGCGGGGGAAGAGACAAAGGGGAAGATATAAGAGAGAAAAATACGAAAAGGAGGGAAGAAGAGAAAGCGAAGGAAGAGACGAGAGGGAGGAAGCAAGGGTAGAAGGAAGAGGGGAAGGAGGAGGGGAAAAAGAAAGAAGAAAAAACGAGACAAGAAAGAAGGAAGAGGAAGACACAGAGGAACAGACAGAATGAACAATGGAAGGAAAATAAAACGAGTGAAGAAAGGAGGAAGATGAAAATGGAGGAAGTGAAGGAAAGGACAGAGGAGGGAAGAGGATATACAATAAAAAAGGAGGAAGGAAAGAAGAGGGGAGGAGGAAGGAAAGTGTGGATGAAGGGAGGGAGGAAGAGACAGGGAGGGAGTAAGGAAACAATGATAAAGGAAAGCAAAGAGGTGGGGATAGGGAGGAGGGATGGAAGGGAGGGGTGGAGGGGATAGGGAGGAGGGATGGGAGGGAGGAGTGGAGGGAGAAAGATGGAAGGAAACCCAATCACATGGAGGTACGTGACTGGGAGGGGGAAGAGGAGAGGGAGGGGAAGAAAGGGGGAAGAGAAGGGATTGAGAAGGAGGAGGAGGAGGGGAAAGGGAATTAGAAGAGAGGCAGTTGAGGATGATCAATGGATATGAAGATAACACAGAGGAGGAAAACGAAGAGAGAATCGAGGAGAATGTAAAAGTGAGAGAGAGAGAGAGAGAGAGAGAGAGAGAGAGAGAGAGAGAGAGAGAGAATTCTTGCCCCCTACCCCCTTAAAATGAACTATAAAAACTCTTAAGTGTTGCAGTCAGTGGTAGTAGTAGTAGTAGTAGTAGTAGTAGTAGTTCATGTTTATCAGGATGGCCAATTACCAACCTTTTTCTCTGTCTATCAATCCATCGATCATTCTATCAGTCTGTCTACATATCTGTCTGTCTGTCTATCTGCCAGTTCATCCACCTCTCTGTCTGCCCTCCTTCCAACACTCCAATTCTCTGCCTTATTACGTTCACCCTCTTTCTTCCCCCTTCCCTTCCTCCCTCTTTCGCTCCAAATGAACGGGGAAAGAGATACATGCAATTCACTCTCTCTCTCTCTCTCTCTCTCTCTCTCTCTCTCTCTCTCTCTGAATCCATTTACCACTGTATTCTTTTACTCACTCATTTTCCTTAGTAACGCTGAGGGTGACTAATAACCAAGGAGACTCATTCCTACCTCATCAGGCCCGTTGAACTTAAAACATCCATAATTTAGTATTCATGTTAAGGCAATGGGCCAGTTCCGTCGGGTGAAAAGAGAGCAAGTATTTTAAAAAAGTACAAAAAAAGGCGAATAAAAAATCACGACGAGACAGCAAGAATTAACTCCAAAAACATATTTTATTTTCAAGGTTTAATATTTCCCTTTTTTTTTTTTTTTTTACCTGAATAATTTATGTAATTTATTCATATTACGTTTCGTCAATAATTACTCTTTTTTTTTTTGGCTTACTTTATCTCCGTTTTTATTAGTCTTTCTCTTTCATTTCATCCTTCATCGCTATATCTCCATTCATCACGTTTTTATTATCGTATTGGTCCATTCTCTCTCTCTCTCTCTCTCTCTCTCTCTCTCTCTCTCTCTCTCTCTCTCTCTCTCTCTCTCTCCTATCGTTAAAGCGTTATTACCATTCTATTATTCAAGTTAAATAATTTATCTTCACGCTCCCTCTCTTCCCCTTAATTCACTCAGTCTTATTTCTCTCTCTCTCTCCTCCCCTCTTCAGGATCTGTCTGTCTGTCTGTCTGTCTCTCTCTCTCTGCAATTTAGTGATAAGTTTATTGGTATAGCCTCCTTTCTTTTCTTCTCTCTCTCTCTCTCTCTCTCTCTCTCTCTCTCTCTCTCTCTCCTTTTCGTTATCCTCGCCATATCATTCCTATTTGCATATTAATATCCTTCTTGCTTAATTGCATCTCTCCCTCTGTTTTCTAATGTTGTTTCATTTGCTCTCTCTCTCCCTTCTTCCTAAGCCATTATACGGTATGCACGCACAGCTCTCTCTCTCTCTCTCTCTCTCTCTCTCTGCCCTTAAACTCATGTAATTAAGTAACAGGTTTTTTCCATTAAATCTAATCTACTTGCTAAAGGTTGCACGAGCTGGGCAGTGAGAATAAATAATTAAATACATCAATAAATATGTCAATTGCAATAAACAGATAATAAATAGATCAATAAAATAACAAACTGAGAGAGACAATAATCATAAAGAGTAATATAAGAATCCTCGACAGCCATATCCCTCAATTAACATGATCATTTTAATCCCTTACCACCTGACGATTTTATTCACCTGTGTAATTATTTAGTAAAGGGGTTAATGAAGGCTGTATCTAACCCCTCCAGGTGCACACGTCTCCCCTGAGCTGAATAAAATCGTCTGGAGGTAGGAAGTACATAAAAAGATATTGTAGTTGTTAACCTCTTCACTATGCCACAGGACAGGGAGACATGGAGAAAGCTTTTGTAGATAGACAGATAGACAGATAGATAGATATAGATCGATAGATAAACACATAGACAGACAGATAAACAGACTGACAGATGAAGAGACTGATACAAATAGATTCAGACACACAAATAAATGAACAGGTATGGATAGATGGGTGAATGGATGAAGAACACAGCACACAGCCATTACATTTACACTCAATTTCTCCACTGTACAGATACGTGTAAACAACTTTTGTCTAACAGCCGCACCGGTCGAGAATTACAGTCTCCTTTCCCTTTCCTTTTCATTAACTGGTCCAATTTCCCCTCACTTCCCTCCGCTTCTCCCTCCCCCTCCATCTCATTTTTCCCCCCTCTTAACCTTTCCCTATTTCCCTCCCTCATCCTCCCTACCTTCCACACCCTCCCTTCTTCAATCCCACCCTTTTTCCTCCCCTCCCTCCCTCCCTCTCTTTCCACTCACGTTTCCATAAATCATCCTCCATTTTCATCCTCCTCCCTTTTTCCCTTCCTCTCTCTCTCTCTCTCTCTCTCTCTCTCTCTCTCTCCTCTCTCTCCCTCGAACCATCCCGTGGGAGAGATTTCTGCTGCAGTGTTATTTTTATCGGCCCGGTTTACGTACGGTTTGTCTTGCACTGGGGACCAAGAGGGAGGAGGAGGAGGAGCAGGAGGAATAGAGGAAGAAGGAGGAGGAAGAGAACGAAGAGGAAAAGGAGGAGGAGGAAGAGTAGAAAGAGGAAGAGAAGGAGAAGGAGGAGAACCATGAGGAAAAGCAGGAAGAGAGGAAAAAACAAAATGGGATTACTAGGAGAGTGAAAAGAAAATAGAGACGAAAATATGAAAGCAGATTTAAGTAGCCTACAGAGAAAAAAAAAATCACTGAGAGTATGACTTAAAAATTAAATAAACAAATAATTAATGCATGATGTGGAGACGAACACTATAAAGCAAATCTGTCCAAGACGAAAATGAATTAGTATGTTATATAAAGAGACAATTACAAAGCGAATATAATTGATATATAGAGAAGGCTGTAAAACTTCGAAAATGAAAGAAAAAAAAGAAAATATTGACGAACCAAAGATGTAAATAAAGAAAAGAAAGAGACACGAGAGAGAGAGAGAGAGAGAGAGAGAGAGAGAGAGAGAGAGAGAGAGAGAGAGAGAGAGAGAGAGAATTCCCCTCCCCACCGCCCCTCGTTCTTCTTCCCCTCACATATCTCTCTCCTTCCCTCTCTTCCCCTCCTCCCACCTTCCTCCCCTTAGTCTCTCCCTTCTCTTCCTTCCCTCTCCTCACTTTATCCCTTTTAATACAAGGTTTAGCTTTTCATTTACTCAAGTGGCTCTCTCTCTCTCTCTCTCTCTCTCTCTCTCTCTCTCTCTCTCCTTCAAACGAGGAAACCTAAGAAAGAGAGGTAATGGAAATGTGAAATAAAAATTGAAAAGGAAACATTAGGATGCGAGAGAGAGAGAGAGAGAGAGAGAGAGAGAGAGAGAGAGAGAGAGAGAGAGAGAGAGAGAGAGAGAGAGGATAAACAGATCGACAACAGAGGTGAAAGGGACTGAGTGGGATTCAAAGGTATGATATTCACCCACGTTTGGAGAATTACTGGATTTAAACTGAGAGAGAGAGAGAGAGAGAGAGAGAGAGAGAGAGAGAGAGAGAGAATATACATCCATACGTTCTTTTCTCTCCTTTTTATTTCAGACTTCCATCCACTCTCTCCTCATCTCTCCCTTACTCCCTCCGTCCTTATTCCTCTCTCTCTCTCTCTCTCTCTCTCAGGTGCAGTGTGCGTGAAAGGTACGACTATTAGATTTATTTTAACCCGCTTACATTGCTCTGGACGCGTACACACACACACACACACACACACACACACACACACACCGCCTCAGCACATACATTTACAATTGCACACAAAATAAATATATCCCATCTCAATCTTTCGATATTTATTCATCTATCTATATCTATCTATCTGCCTATGTATGTATGTACTGTATGTATGTATGTATGTATGTATGTACGTATATGTGTGTAATAGCGTATGTATGTATGTGTGTATGTATGTATAAAATCAATTTACTTGTTTTTGTATCCTCTGCATGTTTCATTATTTTAAACAGTATCCTAGTTTCTTTATTGGTCCACCTGTCTGTCAGTCTATCTGTCTATCTATCTATCTGTCTATCTATCTGTCTGTCTGCCAATCTGCCTGCTCTATCTAATAAAACAGAATACTTTTTATTGTCCCACATATTATCTATACAAAACACATATAAACTCTCTCTCTCCCTCTCTCTCTCTCTCTCTCTCTCTCTCTCTCTCTCTCTCTCTCTCTCTCTCTCTCTCTCTCCATAAAAGAACTACCAAATATCATCAGTAAAACTGCAAATCACTCTTACAGTTGGCTTAATTGCGTTTCGGGAATCCAATTGCCTGCGATAAAATTTGGCCCGCCAATTTGCGCTAGTAAGAGAGAGAGAGAGAGAGAGAGAGAGAGAGAGAGAGAGAGGAGGGGGGCAGGGAGGGAAGGGCAGACTGATAAATGTGTACATGAGAGAGAATTAGGAACGTGAGTGAGAATTAAACGAGGTGAAGCTGCACTTCAAAATGGTGTAGATGTAATTACACACACACACACACACACACACACACACACACACACACACACACACACACACACACACACACACACACACACAGTAAGAAATCGGCAAATATATAAACTCTCATAATTTAAAAGATCGCGTGGCTATAGCAAAAATAAAGAGTAAACGATGCCATGGTAGCGAAGGGACTAAACACATAACACGTTCCCTCCTATGACTTACTCAGCGAAAGGATGACATTTGAAGATTTAATATCTACTGGTGGTATGTTGTGTGTATCTATCAATTGCTAAAAGGAGTATATATATTTTTTTTTCCAAATTGACCACAATCGCTCATTTCGTATATCCAGTAATAAAAAAAAAAGGCATAAATAGATAGATAGATAGATACTTAGAGAGAGAGAGAGAGAGAGAGAGAGAGAGAGAGAGAGAGAGAGAGAGAGAGAGAGATTGCATCCAGTACTGACCATCACCTCAGGCAGTCAGAATAACAGATTTACCTGTGTGCAAGAAAAGGTGAGATTACTAAACGCAGGTAAAGGTAAATACGATGTGACATTATAATTATGACACACGTGTTTGGTGTCTTGAGATATAATACAATGATAACCTGCATATTTAGGGACATACCTGGGGAAGGGAACTCTTAGGACTCTATCTGCCTGTCTACCTATCTATAGCGAGACGCCTTAATCCCGTACGGGGTGGCCACAACCAAATCGCCTCCATGTCGCCCTGTCTCCTGCCATTTCGCTGCCCTCCCCCCCCCACTTACATCCCCCGCTCTTTCATATACCTCTCTACTCTTTCCCTCCATCTCATCCTCGGCCTTAGTACCCACTCAAGTTATATATTATCGAATGAGATTACTAGGAACAGTAGGGGAGAAAGAAAGTCGGTGGTATAGAGAGGGAAGGAGTCGTGAAGAAGGAGAAAGGGAAGGGGGGAGTGGCAGAGGTAATGATGAGGAGGAAACAGTGAGAGAGAGAGAGAGAGAGAGAGAGAGAGAGAGAGAGAGAGAAACACTTGTTCCCTCTCAATCAGCTGATGGGAAAGTTGACAAGTGACAAATGTCCCGCGTTTCTCTCTCTCTCTCTCTCTCTCTCTCTCTCTCTCTCTCTCTCTCTCTCTCTCTCTCAAAAAAAACAAAAATTACTTGGGTTCTCATCAAGGTGGATTATCAGTTCATTAGGTGGGCGTAGCATCAGACACACAGACGCAACGCTGAATATTCATGCCCTTATCCCACAGTCAGCACGAATGGCCGTGTTTGTGTCTGTCTGGGTAATGGAGGGTATTGTCCTTGGCATAAAAACAAATGGGCACTACGAACACACACAAAAAAATGGGAGAAAAATAAAGACTGAGACGAGGGTATATCAGTGTTCCAATATGGCGGTGCATTGGCTTCGGGGATAACTTTTTTTTGGGGGAGGGGGATTAATCAGTCTTTATACAGATACGATTTATTGCTAAAGATTTTTGGTTATTCACTGAGTCCATATATTAAAGAACTGCGCTGGTGTTGATGCCTATTTTGGAAACTACTATTATCATTAAAACACACACACACACACACACACACACACACACACACACACACACACACACACACACACAAAAACGAATACATATGTGTCACTGATAACAGGTTGGCGAGGTGTTGGCTTGTGTTACGGCGGGCACTGTGAATGTTTTGAGGAATTATTGACGGTGGTATTGCTACTGGCTGGGGAAATCCTTTAACATTTGCCTCGGTGACAGTTTTGGCCAGTTACACCTTCACATCCACCTGTCAATTAGTCCTGCACATCGAGTCGGTAATAAAAAGATGTACACAGCTCACAAAAGAACATCAAGGTGTACTAGTGGAAAATATATCGCTAAGGAAGGGATAGAAGCCTCCTTTATCACATGCCAGGCCAGTGGTGGTGGTTGTGGTGGTGGTGATGTTGATGATGGTGGTGGTGGTGGTGGTGGTGGTGGTTGTGGTGATTATGATGATGGTGGTGGTGGTGGTGGTGGTGATGTTGATGATGGTGGTGGTGGTTGTGGTGATTATGATGGTGGTGGTGGTGGTGTTGATGCTGCTGCTGTTGGTGGTGGTGGTGGTGGTGGTAGTGGTGATGCTGGTAGTGGTGGTGGTAGTGGTGGTAATGGTAGTGGTGGTGGTGATTTATGATGGTGTTAATTAGCGATAGGTCCCAAGGTAATACATGTCCAGTTACCTCTAATTGGGTAGTTAATGGATCGCTAAAAACAGAGAGAGAGAGAGAGAGAGAGAGAGAGAGAGAGAGAGAGAGAGAGAGAGAGGTAGGAAAATGGGAGAAGAAAAACTATAATTACAAAGAAAAGGAAAGAAATCAAGAAAAGTTTTTAAAAATGGAGACCTGTGGAGAGGATGGAGATTGAGAGACTAATTAGGAGAGTATGTGAGTGAGGTTCAGGGTGGAGGGAGGGGAAGATCGAGAATGAGATGTAGGGATGGAGCAGAGAGGTATATGAGAGAGGGGGGGGTGTAAGCTGGGGGGAGGGCGTCGAATTGGCAGGGAACAGGGCGACATGGAGGTGATTTGTTTGTGGCCACCCCTTACGGGATTACGGCATCTGGCTATAGATAGATAGATAGACAGATAGTCATTGATAGACAGATAGTTATTGATTGATAGATAGATAGTCACTGATAGATGGATGAAATATAACTACAAAATAAATATGAGACGAAGAATAAGAGGAAGCAGCCTATTATTTCTTGGCCTGAGGTATACACGCGTCTAGCCTCCCTAATTCTGGACACCGCAGGGCAGGATGATAGATAAACTGGTAGATAGAATGATGGGTAGATAGAAATGGTAGATTGATAGGTAGGTATACTGTATACAATGGTCGATAAGTAAGAGTTTGGTGAATAGAATTAGGAGAGAGAGAGAGAGAGAGAGAGAGAGAGAGAGAGAGAGAGAGAGAGAGAGAGCCCAATGCCCTAGTCGGCCATTAACAATTGAGTAACAAACTGCCTTCCATTACCAAAGACATTACGTATAAACCTGTGAAATATTACTGCTATTCCTCAGTATTACACTAGACATATAAATACCAAGAATACACCAGTGGCGTCACCAGGGGGGGCTAGGGGGGGCTTAGCCCCCTCAAATCAAGGATTCAGCCCCCCAAAAATTGCAGCCCCCCAAAATAAAAATAATAAAAAATCACCAGCTTACATAGTATGCTTGCAGCTCGGCTTTGACCCACCTAACTTTCCCCCAACCCCCTACCGCCAATCCACTTTTATTCGTGCATCCATATTAGTTTAATACAACATTATTTATAGCTATATAATGTGATTTGTTATTCACAATTTACGTAAACCTATGACTCAAATCATAATAGTTATAATATATTAGTTTCCCATATACTTTTTCCAAGCTTGGTTTTCTTTGAAATATATTTATTGCACAAAGAATGCAAGAATGTATTACATTTATCAGGCTTATTATATATTTACAATATATAATATGGTATATATTAATCACGGGGCTTTAAAATTGGATTAAGCAGTCTAAAATATCTGATCTATGCAATTTTCACAAATTCGAATGTTCAGAGTATCGCAACTCGGAATGTTTGTTTACATTGAGAAGTGTCTATGAACTGTGGCTAAATCATGTGTTGTTTTCGGTTTTATTTGAATGTATTGGTTTCAGTGGCTGTATAGACGTTACCTCGTTCCGGTATATTGCTAGCCACCTCACTGTACCTGTTCATTTTTGTTTTTACAGATATGAGATCTAGCCTATACTCTATACAGTCAGCAGTACTTAGTTGGTTCAGTCGACACCCGACTGTCAGAACTGGATGTCATTTCCCTTTTATAGGCTATTCTACAATAATACATTTGCGGATATCAGCCAGCAGCCACTTAAGTGATGAAAAGGTCATCTAAAAATCCTCAGGGACAGGGTTACATAAGGAAATTCTTTCGCACCCGCACCTCCAAAGATGACTCACATGAGTGCCAAGAAAAAGTGGCTGTTATTGGGAATGAGGTGCCAGAAGCAACCCCAGATAACCCCAAAGCTGAACCCATTCAGACATATTTAAGTAACCCTATATCAAACTATTTCAGTAGTCATTTTATGAAGCTTAGGCCAGGATTTTTTTTATTGATTTATTTTTAAATTGGCTAGGCCTAGGCTATTTCTCATTGTTGCAAATATATTGTCCTAAACGTACAGGGTGGGAAAGTAGGCTAAAACTCTCTCTTTGCAATGAACTCCAATTTTAGTTTACATTCATTGATAAGTACCGGTAATACTGTGAATTAAATGAAAAAAAAAATCCACGTTGCATTGTCACTGCATAGGAGGATATCAGTTTTTATAGAATAGTTTTTTTTTTTGCAATTATGTTTTATCAAAATGGTTTTATAATGTAATTGCTTTATGAATTGGAGTTACTTGTTTTAGAATAATATTTTATAATTGTTTTTTTTGTGAATGGCTTTGTTTTCCTATCACAGTACCGGTAATGGAAGATAAATCTTGGCAATTATATCTATGTACATTGAATAAAGAGCTTCTTTGAATTATCAAATTTAATATGGTAAGACTAAGAAACCGTTATGATACCACATAATACTAGCAATTGAAGAAAAACTAATATCTGCATAAAAGCTTTATACAATTACCTTGTACACATTATATCATAAGGCTTACTGATACCTGGTATTAGGCCCATCAATATTCATGTCCTATAAGTTTCTTAGTAATAGCCTGTGAGACCTTATTTTACTTTTTCTTCATCTATAGGCCTCAAAAATGCCCCTAAAACTGCTCAATTTCCGAAAAATTTTCCGGGGGGGGCTTACAGCACCCCCCCGTACCCCCAAGCTGCATAGGCTCGCTTCGCTTGCCCCCCCCCTTCTACCTACACCAGGGCTACAGCCCCCCCAAAATCTGACCCCTGGTGACGCCACTGGAATACACACACGAGAGAGAGAGAGAGAGAGATACAAACTGATAATAGAATTCGGAGAGGGCATGTTTGATAATAATAATAATAATAAGAAGAATACTGATCATGATGATGATGATGGTGATAATGTGATAATAATAATAATAATAATAATAATAATGATAATAATGATGATGTAAATAATAATAATAATAATAGCGATGATGATGATGATGATTAATAATAATAATAATAATGGTGATGGTAATAATGATGATGGTGATGGTAATAATGATGATGATGATCGTGATGGTGATGATGACGACGGTAATAATAATAATAATAATGGTCATGATAATGATGATTATGGTCATGATGATGATGATGATGATGCTATCCCAGCAATAAAATAATAAAGATGATGGTGATGGAGACGGTGTTGATAATGATAGTGTGCCAGCAATAATAATAATAATAATAATAGTAATAATAATAATAATAATAATATTAATGATGATGATGATAATAATAATAATGATGATGGTGATGGAGATGATTATGATATAACAATAATAGTAACAATAATAATAATGATGATTATGATGATATAACAGCAATAATAATAATAATAATAATAATAATAATAACAGCTACCCAAACTGTACATCTGTTAGCAAATTCCTAGCTCAGACCTTTGCAATCCCCAGGCTCATTAAGCAATCATTCATCTCGTATTCCCGTCGCCATATTTATCGTCCATTTCACACTCTTATCGCCTCCATTTATAAAGCTGTAGATAATGGTCCCGTGAAATATCCCGGGGTTTGTCGATAAAGCGCTTTTTAATGCTGCCCGATCAAGGTTTGGACCCGTCTCTCGCTAACTGTACTTTACCTAGGCATTAAATTGCATCTCCGCATCTTGAATGCTGAAATATAACGAGATTAACGGTAGGATGTGATGCCAGTCACGAAGAAGTGCTGTGCCCTTGTATTCTAACACTGAGGTACGGGAACTCGGCTACACGATAGTATTTACCAGTATATTACTCACGAATTCTATGATAGTATTAAAAAAATATAACAATCACACAGAAAATATAGAGTTAACGCGCAAGAGAATACCAAGGTATACGATCATCAATGAGATTTCAACTCCACCCACGCTGGAGAGAAGACGCACCAAAGGGATGGAGAGTGGCGTCAAAAATACATTGCAAATCTCACCTTATTTGTGTGTGCCGCTTCGATACCGATATCGTTGGTACAAACCCTGCAATTTCATCTTCAGCCCGTCACTTGCCTCGGGAATGTCAGTTTTGGGCCGATATTTTGGGATTTTCTTAGCACTCACACATCTAGTTGCACTTGCAGGGCGTCACCTTATATTTAATAGCACGCAGGTCATGTCAAATCACTCGCCTGTACAGGTAAACGCTACCAGATTTTGCCGTTTCTTCTATTATTAGCCATATATTCAAGCTAAAAATAAAAACATTAAAATATCGGAAGTGTGATTGTTGCTTCCTGAACATTTTAAAACATGAGGACACAAGATAAATTTGCTTTCTTAATACCAGGTAACAACCAATTTGTCAGGTAACTTTCGTAGTTTTCATACCTGTGATCTCATTAGCACATGGGAACGTTTACAGATCATCTGATTTATATTTATAAAATGGTAGAAGAATGCAAATATGACAATTTAGATTGAAAATTATTAATTCCTAATGTTTAGCCTATCAGAAAAAAATAAATATTTGTTAAATTATTTACAACATTTTCATTCCGATGACATTTTTTCTGCATTTTTTTTCCTACACATGATTATTTTATTTTACTTTGGGTAGATTTTTGCTCTCATTAATTACAAGAGGTCCCTGCTATTAATATAATAATCTGGATCCAGCAAGAGTTTACCGAGGGGTAAAGAGAAATTTCATCGTCATATACGCGATACCAGTTGCTCCCTTCGCTTTTAAATGTAAATAGAAAGCTAGACAGTCTAAATATTATCTTAAAAATTACAGCAAAATAAGATACGGGTTATTGCATCAGTTTATCAACATTCTACGTGATTTACGGCTAAGCTACAGAGCAAACACATTGCCACATAGACCAGCTGAAAGCTAGATGAAGATTGCATAATATAAGTATGGCAAATTTAGTTAAAAAAAAAAAAATCGATACTACAATACGTTTACCTACAGCATTCAATATGATTAGACTTAGTTTTTATTGGTTTACGAACACTGTGGAAAGGATATAACGAATTACTCAACATGGCAGGATAGTTTAATGTGGGAGAAAGGAATACAATAAAGATTTCACGGTTTCGTGTACTCTGATAATCTTCAATTTTATTCTATCTATAAATTAAGAAAGCGAATTGAAGTTTTTCAATATGGTAAAGAACAGCAGGACTAACTTGCTGCACTGAGACTTCATAATAAGTCAGTTACTAGCTTATACAGTAGTGTTTAATCATCCCTAACCTCTTTCAGCACAGCTGATGGCCAAGTTAGTAAGATTGGAGGGTCAGTTTGATCAGTAACCAATGGACTTATTCCCACGTTATAGCTAAAGCTCATTAATTTTCTTGCAGCTAAGATTTAACATAGTACTCAAGCTGTGAGTGGCCTAAGTCTGTCTGATGAAAACAGATTGACTATAGTAACCAATGAGACTCATTCCTATCTTACAGCTATGGTTCGATGAATTTTACGCAACCACGACTTGGTATCCAAGTTGTGGGAGAAGTTCGGTCAGATGAAAACAAACCTACTATAGCGCAATATATTCAACAATAATGCATGTTGCGTTGGGTTTATGTCCATGTCATATTTATGGTTTGTTGGGCCCATAAATTTTGTGGCGCGACAGCACTTTGGCAAATATAATAATTTCATTGCAGTGCTACTATCCTGGCAGTAATCTATAGCGACATGCCCACACATATAATTAACACTGATACATGTCACTGTTTCCCTTATCAGTCTTTTTCTAACTTGTAGGAACAGTACGACATATATCTGGGAGGTGCAGGGAAACATGAGTCACAGACAAGTTTTATTCCGGACTGGTTTCGCCAAGAAGACGTTAAGTTAGCCTCTTATGAAATCTCCAGACACTTAACGAATAAGAAGCGAGAGAGAGAGAGAGAGAGAGAGAGAGAGAGAGAGAGAGAGAGAGAGGGGGGGGAGGGGGGAGCAAAATCCCGCCATGAGAATGACAAATGAAGCACGCTAGGCTTCCATCATGTGCGGGAGGAGGAGGAAGACGAAGAGGAGGGGGAGGAGGAGGAGGGGGGAGGAGGAGGAGGAGGAGGAGGAGGAGGAGGGGAGAAAAGGAAGAGGAAGAAGAGGGAGATGATGACGAGTATAACCATTAGTAATTTCATAAAGCAATCTTTCAATGAAATCGCATCTATTCCTCTAATCTTGGTAAAAAAAAAAATGTATATTGAAAACTTGAGTGAATTTTTTACTTTGTGTAGCGAGTTAATGGTTGTACAGCATGTATGTGACAGGAGAGTATGAGATAAGGAGGGGAATGGCAAGCAGAAGGGGAGGATGGGGAGGGGAAAGGGGGTTTCAGTGCCAATCAAACGCTATTCACCAACTCTACCCCCTAACCCTCTCCTATCCCCATTCCCTCTCTCCCCTCATTCTTCCTCCTCCTTCCCCTACCTCTCCCCCAGTCTTCTCATTCCTCCCCCTCTCCCTCCCTCTCCCCCTTTCACCCTCCCCTCTCACTCTCATACCCCCATCCCTCTCTCTCCCCTTGTCTATCTATTGCCAGACACCACAATCCCGCAAAGGGTGGCCATTTGACCCTGAGTTAGTTGTTTTACAGGGAGGGGCACCAACCCTCCACCAACCCACTTGTTGACACGTAGGGAGCACGTATGGTTTGGTTATATGGTTACCACCCAGCATTGTAAATGGTTTCTTGGCTTACAGGAAACCATTTGGCTTGTCACTCAATGTAAAGCCACCTGTAAAGGAAAGAAAAGGAATACGAAGTGACAGGAAAGATAGGAGAAATAGGAAGAGAGGAGGGCAGGCACAGAAAAAGAATGATAAAAGCTAAGGAAGTAGGCAGCACTACATCAAGTGAGTGTATGATGGTCGCCACCACCTACCCTTGTCATTGATACTAATTACTCTCCTCTCCCTTCTGCACCCTTTCCCTACGTTTTTCCCTCCCCTGAAATAAAATTCTCTCTCTCTCTATCTATCTCCAAAGAGGGGTGAGAAGGTATGGAATAAGGAGAGCTATATATGAAAGAAGAGGTCAATTATCAAATACATATAACAACAGCACCAATCAAATTTTAGCATTAGCAGGAAGGTGGTGGTCAGACTGTTAGAAAAGTGACTTGATACCTGATAGGACACGAGTTGAATCCCGATTAGGGCTGAAAACAGTTTGCTTATCTAAATATTGGTTACTTACCTGTCACAAGACCCATCGACATGTCATAAAAACACCCCCATTAATACTGTCACACCAGTCGTGAATGAGATAGCCTTTGCCTTAGCATGTATTCAGTACAGATGGTGGTTTTTAGCAATAAGTATTGACATAGGAAGGTGTGTGGCACAGAAGAGGACTACTGGGACTAAGGAAACAAACTATCGTCTATGCCCAGAGTTAGATCACCATCATCATCCAAATGGACCATGGCTCACCACTATGTGTTTGATTTAGGGCAATATCCTTCCTGCAGGAGGACCTATCCAAGCCTGATTTGTCACAAACATCACAAATGAATTAAATGGCTGGAACTCATTAAGCTGGACAACATTTACAAAATTAGTCACTTAGTTAATACAAAAATACAATACACAAATTACATTACCCCAAATATGAGTGCACTGATCCTCTAATAAATATGGGCTAGGAAGCAGTCTTCACATATACTTACGACATCCCTGCACTGAAATGTTGGGTACAGCAGCATTTCTCTTCATCCTCCTGGCTAAACACGGCCTTAAGGCAGAGGTTGTGTTAGTAAGGACAGAAAATGGAGGCCTAATGGCAATCATAATACAAGTATTTACATTAAGTTTATTAAAGGTAAGTAGCATATGTTTACATTCTAATTCTGGTCACACACTGAGTGTCAGTATGAGTACTAACATAAGACTTCTTGTCAAGATGAATAAAAACAACTAATTCTACAAGTGTGCATACTTGAAGGAAAGAAAATTGAAAGATCAAGATGGCTAAGTGTGGTAAATATACAACTATGTAAGAAAAGTCAGGAAGTTGAGGAAACAGAACTGATGAAAGACAGGAATGGATGGAGGAAGCATTTATAGAAAATGACAATACAAAAGTACTGACAAACACAAGTGGGCAAATGAGACATGTATGAAGATATACATGACAAGGGATGCACCTCTCCCCCCTTTTAAATCAACATTGATGGAATGGTTTTTATCCCACACAAATCATCATCATCTGGACTTCCTTTTCCATCCTAGGGCAGGGTGAGGAGTCCAATGTATATCATTGTGAGGATCATTTATAGGGCATATATTCTAACCTAAGATCTCAGGCCCCTTTCAGTTCACTCGTAATTGTAACGGCCATGTGTAGTCAGGCTGAAAGAGCAAACCACGATGCATCAAATTTTAAGCAACCATAACTTAACAGTCAAGACACAAAAAAGGCCCAGTTCTTTCAGGTGAAAACAGACTGACTATATATCGGAAATCTGTTGATAGTTCTCCTTCTTTTGTACTTTCCTGTTCCAGTTTCTGCATCCTAACCACACCATGTCTTCATTTTGTTTTGTTTTGTTTCATTTTTTAAGACTCCAACATACTTGCATGAGTCTGCCTTGGTCACCTAACGGCAGCTCTCCATGGTACTCAATCTCTGGCAGCTTCCCTATTCAGTCCCATATTGCTGAGGTCACACTCAATGACTTCGTCCCATGTCTTACTCAGTCTACCTTTTGCAACCCTACCCCCAACGTCAACACTTCTCACTTAAAAAAAAAAAAAAAAAAAAAAAATACATACTCCAAAGGAAGAAATGTTGTGTAAACCTCACACTAGAGTATACGAGTATGTGGGAATCACCAATTATATCATAATTCAATGATTATATCATCATCATCATCATCATCATCCGGACCTCCTTTCCCACCTTAGGGAAGGGTGAGGAGCAGCAATGTTCAGACAACCCAAATTTGCCCAGTCCAATGGACCACGCTTCCATTTGCTCACTATTCAAGCCCCTGGAATCTCGGATCTATCTGATATGCCAAAAACATTCACCACGTTCTGTAGCTTCACATGAATGTATGCGATAGAGTAAAGTATTATTAAATGTACTCTAAGTATTGTAATTACACCTATCGTACACCAAATGCTTCCTACACAGCTGGGACATACTATGTACTTTTTTCTTGGTACTGTCAGACTTACTACTCAGCTTATAAGAGAACCCTGGTAGGCTACGGGGTTAATGAAGGTTACAGTACAGTATATCTAACAGCAACATTCTAGGTGGTGGAGGAGGATTCATAGCACCTCTTCCTTGGGGTTCTTTGAATAACACACTGTGCCGTAACAGTTTCTTGTATGCTATTCATATTACTTAAATACTGTACAGACATAGTTTGCATCAATAAAATACAAGACGATACTGGAGTGTCAGGTGCAGAATAAACTGTAGAGGAAGAGATGCTATAAACCTCCAAGGCTACTTGGAATGAGAAACACTCTTTAAAGTCTGAACATTTTCCCCTAAGTTGAATAAAGCTGTCTGGAGACACAAGAGAATACAAATCATTTGCAGGTAACAAGAATAACCTAAGCTAGTAGCTAATACATTATACTGAGGGGACTAATATCTCTTTGAAACTCTGGGCAAACTGTCATCAGACTCATCTAGCATCTCAGAAATTGCCTTTAGAGCTCTGGCCTTGCAGGTTCGGCCTCTCCTAGTCGACTGCATTTCAGTTTCACCTGACTGTGAAACAACCTCAGCTTTGTGTATCATCTCAACTGTGGTACTGTCTCCCCAAACTCCACGGCTTCTTTTCTTACTTTCTCGATTACCACTTGTTTTTACTTCACATGACATTAAGACATTGGTACTCTCATCCATGTTAACTCCAATATTTTCATGTTCATTATTTTTTACTGCTGCCTTTTTACTTCCTCGCTTTGATTTTGCATCACATAATAGTTTGACTTTGTTACTGCCTTCCTTGTTATTCTTGTTACTTTCTTGTTCACTACTTTTCACTGTCGCCTTCCTAGTCCCAGTATTATGATTTCTTTTCACCACTTTCTCGGGTTTTTCAGCAGCATTCCTCCTCCTCTGCACTGTATTATTTTTCCTGTGATTATTTTCCTCAGTCATCTTTTCTTCTCTTTCCTCTACTTTCTTATCTGGGTAACTTTTCCCCACCTCCACCTCCCTCTCCTTTTTAGTATCTTTCTTCCTCCTCCTCACTGCATTCTTTTTCCTGTGATTTGTGTCCTCCATAACTTCTCTTTCCTGCAATTTTTCTTCCAAGTTCATTTTTACCTCTGCCTCAAATGTCTTTTTAGCAGCATTCTTCCTCTTTCTCACTGCATTCCTTTGCTTCTTATTGGTTTCCTCTGTCACTGTTTCTTCTTTCTCCTGTAATTTTTCCTTTACATCACCATCAATCTCACTGTGCATGGGTTCATTCACTTCCACCTGCTTCTTCATTCTCGACCCTTTTCTTTTCTTGCCATCTCCAGAATTCTCCTTTTTTTCTGCCCCCATTTCTTCTCCCTCCTGTAGTTTTTTATCTAAGTTGCGGTCAGTCTCCTTTTCCTTTGACTTGCTCACTCCCTTTTGCTTGTTAGTTCTTTTCACTTTGATTTTTCTCACTTCTACAGAATTTTCCTCTTCTTCAGTCACCGCTTCCTCCCTCTCCTGTAATTTTTCATTGGACTCACTGGCAATCTCATTTTCCTTGGCCTCATTCACTCCCTTCTGCTTCTTAATTCTTGTCCATCTTCTTTTCTTCACTTCTACAGAATTCTCCTCTTCTTCCATCATTGCTTCTCTCCCCTGTTGTTCTTCATTTGCATCTCTGTCTATCTCAGTTTCTTTGGCCTCACTCACTCCCTTCTGCATCTTCATTTTTTCCCTTCTTCTTTTCTTGCTATCTCCAGAATTTTCCTCATTCTTTGCTACCATGTCCTCCTTTTCCTGCCATTTTCCATTTGCATCTGTTCCAAACTTACTCCCCTTTAATTCACTCACTCCTATCTGCTTCTTGTTTCTAGTTCCTCTTTTCTTCGCTTCTACTATATTTTCCTCTTCCTCTGATATCATTTCTTCCTTTTCTTCAACTTTTTTATTTTGGTTACTGTCCATCTCATTTTCCTCAGATACTCTAACCCTTTTTTGCCTCTTGGTTATTGCCCTTCTTCTTTTTTTGCCTTCTCCAGAATTTTCCTCTTCTTCTTTTGCCATTTCTTCATTTCCTTGGAGTTTTTCATTTGCATCTTTGTAAGACTTACTTCCCTTGGCTTCACGCATTCCCTTCTGCATCTTCATTCTTGTCCCTCTTCTCTTCTTGCCTTCTCCCTCAGTCAACATTACCTCCTTGTCCTGCAGTTTCCTCTTTGAGCCACCGCCATTCTCATTTTCCTTGGCTTCGCTCACTCCCCTCTGTTTCTTTGCTCTTACCGGTACAGGTACTCTTTTCCTTTTCTTCATTTCTTGAGTATTTTCTTCACTTAATTTGTCTTCTTTGCCCTGAGATAATATTTCTCTTTTTTCACAATCTATTATTGTTCCCTTCTTCACCATTTGTTTACCATCCCTTACTTCATCTTTCTCCATCTTTTCATTTTCCTTTATTTTTCTTCCCATAGCTGTTAGTTCCTCTTCTTTGTCTTGGGATAATACAGCATTACCTGTTACCATTTCTACTTCTTTACTATCTTTCGTTTTCTCCTTTTTTACCATTACTTCTTCCTTACCGTTTTTTCTTTCACTCTTCTTCCTTTCTTTTATCTTTATTTCTCTTTCCTCAGCTAATATTTTCTCTCCTTTGCCTTGGGATAACATAAGACTGGCTATTACCACTTCTTCAGAATCTTTTAGTTCAACCATCTTAATCCTTTCCTTTTCCTTTACTTCTCTTTCCTTAGTTATTTTTTTCTTTTCTTTGCCTGCAGGTGATAAACAACTGATTATCATCATTTCTCCTTCTTCATCATATTCACTCTTCTTTATAATTACTTCTTCACTCACTTTTACTTCGCCCTTTGTCATCCGTTCTTTCCCGTTCTGTTTCCTTGATTCAACTTGCATTTTATCTTGCTTCCTTGTCTCCATTTGCATTTCATCTTGCTCATTTATTCTCTCATTTTCCAGCAAATGCCAAGAAACAATCCTTCCCGACTTACTGGTTAATTTTTTTATAGGTGAAATGCCCCAAGGTTTATCAATGGGCAGCACGAAGGGTCCTGGTTCAACAATATTAGTTTTCATTTCATTCTCAACATTTGCCCTATATTTTGTAGATTTGATGATGGGTGTAACACTATGTGCTGATATGTAAGACTTCCCTCTGTCTGTTATAATTCCCTCTTGTTCCTGTTGCTTCTCCTGTGTCCTCTCTTTGTCATTCTTCCCTCTTCTTTCTGTACCCTTTAGTCGTTCTTTCTTTTCCTGTCTCCTCTTACTGTCATTCTCCCCTCCTCTTTCTCCACCCTCATTTCCTTCTTTATTATCCTGTCTACTCTTACTGTTGTGTTTCCCTTCTTCTAGTTCCTCTTTCTTTTTCAGACTCCTTTTGTTTTCATTCTTCCCTCCTCTTTCTCTAACTGCAGTGTTCTTTGAAAAAAAAATCTCTAGAGAATCATCCACCCTACACTCCACTTCCTCTCTCACTGCTGTACACATTTCAAGATAAATTTGAGTTGACTCTCCTTTCTTCTTATTACATTCTTCTCTTAACACCTTCAAAAATCTGTCTCCATCTTCGTCATGAGGATCAAAGCCTACGGCCAAACACTTCGCCTTTTCCTGGTTTTCAAGAACTCTTATTTTTTCCTTGACTGGTGCAATACAACTTTCTTTTGCATCACCATATTCATATCTCAGTTTCCCTATCTTTTCCTGGAAATCACGGTTATCTGTTTCTGAGGGCATTTCAGCATCTGTGTCACTGCCTACAGTGTCAGCAGTCACAGGCACTTTCTCAGTTACATTTCGACCTTTTTTGTTCACTTTTTTAATGACCTCACCAATGTTTTTGTTTGCCTTTTCAATAAGCTTCCCACTGTTTTTATTCACTCTTTCAATATCCTCTTCAGTGTTTTTGTTCACCTTTTCAACGACCTTTCCACTGTTCTTCACTATTTCAATGGCATCTCTGCGATTTTTTATTACTTTCTCAATATCTCCCCTGTTTTTACTTACCAATAGTTTTCCAATGCCATCTCCACTGTGTTTGTTCACTTTTACACTGACCTTTCCCTTGTTCTTACTCAGATTTCCTTCCTTGAGCTTTAAGCATGTTCTCAATGAAATACCATCTTCAAGCCACATGGGAGAGTCAAACACTAAACTGGAAATCTTTTCTCCCTCTTCTTTACTTCTGCCTGCTCCCTCCTTGCCAGAAACATGATCTTCATGACATATAAAGTCATCACAATCCTTGGAAACCTTCTCTTGCTTTTCATATACCAATTTGGGGACCTTTACTTTCTTGTCATTTCTCACATCCAACTTTTCCTTGCCAGAGGTAGGAGCTTCAATACACAAAGCAGACTCTGCAGCACAGTTACACTTCATGCACACATCATTCAACAAATAACTTCCCTCTGGAACACACTTAGCTCCAGCTGAGTCTATGGTTTGTTCTGTTTCATATTCATTCTCTCCATCATCACAAGCAGGAATTATCGGCATGGAAAAAGCTTCATCCAAGCTAGAGTTTGAGAGTGTAGGTGTGCCTTTAACAGGGATTACTTTCAATTTCCATTCCCCTGTATTAGCATTGGGAATATCATTTAAAGTACTCTCCCTTGCATTATCAACTGCCAAGTCTGGAATATCGTTTGAATTTCCTTCCCTTTCATGATCCTCTGTTGTAAAACCAGGACGCTCTTTTAATTTGTCCTTCCTTGTATCAGAATCAATAACAAAAGTAAGGCTCGCAGCACTTGTTGATTCTGACCTGGGTAAAGACTGTTGCGTGCTGTCCATTTCTGATTCTGACCTGGTTACAGAGTTCAAAGAATCATTCCTGAAACCTGGAGGTGGGGAAACAACATCAGTGTTGGACAATGTACCAGTATCAGAAGAATCAGACACGACTGGAGTCTGAAATACAAGCCAGTCTCTTTGTGTTAACTTTATTCTTTCATGTTCTACAGGCAATTCTGTCTTTTTTGCCTTATCCTGAGTGAGCCAGTCTCTTTGTGCCAGCTTTACTGGCCCATTTTCACCTGGTAATATTTTCTTTCTGGCCTTGTCATATCCTACTGGTAATATTTTCCTCTTGGTATTCTCTTTAAGTCCACCCACCTTTAATGTTGGTGAAGTAAGCTCAGGTTTCATGTTCTCTACTTTGAGTTTCTCACTTGGGTTTATGCATACCTCAACTTCCTCTCTTTGTTCAACCTTTTTCTCACATACATTTGGTGTCCTGGGAATCTGTCGACCAGACGGAATGTAGTTAGGACCTAGCGAGGCTGGTGAAACTGTCTGAACAATCTCATCTTCCAAGGGTTCGTTGATGCACATGGAAGGTTCAGAAATAACTGGGGATCTATGTTCCTTTGACACTGGTGACCTCCTAAGTTCCTGGCCACTGGGAATGTAGTTTACACTCAACAAGGCTGGGGAAGGCAACTCAACTAGTTCTCGTTTTCCTTCAGGTATCCTGAAGAACGTGACAGGTTCTGGGATTGTCAGAGATGTGTCAGTAAATCCATCAGACCCTGTTGATTTGGCTGGCTTGGGAGATAAACATTCTCTTTGGTTGTCTTGATAGTTGCAAGGCTTGAGTGGTGTCCGAGGCAGCTGGCGTCCTGAGGATAAACAAGATGCTTGTTAACACTCAGGCTCCTATGCAGGGCTTGGGAGAAAGGAGTGTCCATCATTATTATCCTTATGCCGGAGAGGAACGCCTTCATGTAGTGACATCAATATGACCGGGCAGTGAGGTTGCTCAGTTATACAAGTATCCCCCATTCCCTTCCACATCCCCCAAGAAGAGGATGGTGGTCTGCAGATGAAGGGCAGCTTTCAGCCTGCAGTCCACCGGGTTCAAGTTCAGATGAGCCTAGGGTTGCAATTACTACTAGCTACTACTTTTACTACAGTACCATACTACTACCACCACCACCACTACAGTACTATTATTATACTGACCTATTTCCACCCACGGATGAGGTGAGGTATTAGCCTAAATAAGTTCCCAGAACTCAAACTTCAGCCCCAAACATGGCTGCCTTGAAAGGGAAGCATCCAGCCTCATCACAGTTCTTTTATAACTGGAGAAGGATGCCTCTACATGGTGACACTAACATAAATGAGCATCTCTGCCAGGTTATAAAAACATCCCTCATCTCCTTATCCCCCTCCACCCCTCAAGGAAGGATGGTGGACTGCAGCTTGAGGGCAACTTCAGCCCGTAAATTCACATATCATATGAACCTGAGGCTACAAGAGCTAATAATAAACAAACACAAGACCCTTAACTTCAGACCAACAGGATGGTATGCGTCACCCTCCAGGCTCACCTGGGTCTGGGCTCACCAGGGTCTGAGCCCAAGAGGGTCTGGAGTGCAAGCCAGGAACTTACTACATCCATCCATTATCCAATCCAGAAGTGTCTCAAAGGAGTGAAGGGACCTGGGGCTAAGCTATGTACTCAGGAAAACATTTAAGGAATAAGTGACCAGTTCCAAGTCCATTAGCAGCATTACTTGTGCATTAAACCCCAAGCAACCTTTGGACTTAGACTCTTATGGTCCACACTTGGTTAAAATGCCTTAATTCACTACCCCATCGCGTTTCAAAAATTACACGAGGAAAACAGAGCTACTGCACTACTGGGGTACTCAGCACGAACGTCCACCCTTGGTGCATCAGAAAACTGTCAATCGAAAGAAATACACTTGAGGCCACCACTTACAGGATCAAGAGACTTGCCTATAGACAGACAGAATATTGGCTGTTTAACCATCTATCTATTGCCAGATGCCATAATCCCATAAGGGGTAGCCATTTGACTTTGAGTTATTTGTTTTATGGGGAGGGGCACTAACCCTCCACCAACGCACTTGTTGACACGTAGGGAGCACGTATGGTTTGGTTAAATGGTTACCACCCAGTGTTGTAAATGGTTTCTTGGCTTACAGGAAGCCATTTGGCTTGTCACTCAATGTAATGCCACCTGTAAAGGAAAGAAAAGCAATAAGAAGCGACAGGAAAGATGGGAGAAACAGGAAGAGAGGAGGGCAGGGACAGAAAAAGAATGATAAAGGCTAAGGAAGAAGTAAGCAGCACTACATCAGGTGAGTGGATGATGGTCACCACCACCTACTATTTAACAAAACTATTCAATACTGTTAATTTTGCTAACAGACAGAAATGCTAATCATCACATACTCACCTAGTACATACTTGTAAAAGGTCAACTACAGGTAAGTACATTCTCCCTCCCTCCTTTTCCCCCCTCTCACCTGTGGGTATGATGCCACCGGTGGGGTGTTGCATTGAAGCTTTGTCTGTCCCCTCCACCCTCTTTCTTGTGGTCAGAAAGCACCCATCAGGAAAAGGATCCTGCACCACACAAGACCCACAATGTGATGATTCTTTTGTCTCCTTTATCTTACGACAGCTCATCTTTTTCACTCAGTTGAGCAATCTGTAAAAGCATCATCACCACCATCATCTTGTCATTTACTTCCAAAATCTATGAAATACTGTAGATAAAACAAAATGCTCACCACCATCACACAATCATATCATTTACTTTTAAAATCTATAAAATTAAACAAACACATCATCATCATCATCATACCATATACCTTCTTAATTAATAAGACAACACAAAGAGGCCATCATCATCATTATCATCATCACTATCATTCTCTCACACATTACCATCATCGTATATTGTAATTTTCATTCATTCATTCATTGCCAGATGCCATGTATCCCAAACGGGGTGGCCAAGGGCTTAGAGTTAATTGTTTTACAGGGAGGGGCACTAATTCTCCACCAACCCCACTTGACACGTAGGGAGAACGTCATGCCAACAGCATCTGGTGTTCCCAGGCGGTCACCCATCCAAGTACTAACCAGACCCAACGTTGCTTAACTTCGCTGATCGGACGGGAAGCGGTGTACTCAACGTGGCATGGCCGTTACACGTAGCTACTGCAAAATAAGACAAAGAGATTATCATCATCATCATTAATGTCAACATATACAGTACACCATCATAATCTTATGCTCTAATGATACTACAGTAAACTCAATTATCCATCATTGCAATAACCAGCCCAACACAATATTCGGCACTGCTGGCTCAGCTCTAATTAAGCAACATCTAGCAAAATTACACAATATCCAGTGCCAAAACAGGCTCAACCGGCAGTTCTATACAACATCCAGCGTTGAGGTGTATAATCCGGCTCATAAACGGTTGCCATCCGGCGCTGTATTACTGTACTGTTTTATTATTTTATTGTAGCTATTTTATGCTTATTATCCACCATTAACTCATGGGAAACTTTTTAGGACAGAGGTTCAAGATGGACAGTAATGCAATATCTAGCTGGATGCCGAATATTGAGCCAATGGGGGGTACCATACAATATCCGGCGAGTTGCTTTAACCGGCGTAGGGCTTGGCTGAATTATGCCTGATAACTGAGAGTTTACTGTGTTCTCTTTCTGTCAGGATGTTAACTAACACTTCTTCCTTACCTCTTCATTTGGCATATTACACTTCAACATTCTCTTGCAGGTTATTCATCTATCTATCGACAGACACCTTAATCCTGTAAGGTGTGACCACAAATGAATCACCTCCATGTCACCCAGTCCTCTGTCATCTGGCTGCCCTCTCTCTAGTTCACACCCTCCACTCTCCTAACCTAACCTATAACAGGTTGCCAGAGATGAACTAGTGGCTTCTGCAAATACTCCAAAACAGGTATATTTTATTTTTCCTCTTCACTTTTTGTAGTCTATAAAATTACTTTCCTAAAGATTGTCTTACTGTAAGAGGCCAGTTGTGGTCACCGCACCTGTTTGGCAAAGTTTTACAAAAAACTGATACCAACGTTAGGACCAATGATCCTCCTTTCATGGTTGTTATATCCTGCCAGCCTTGGTTTGTGTGTAATATTAAAGTTACAGCACCAGTTGGTGAATCTCAGGGCATTCATACTCCAAACAGAAACCATGTGGAATGATCTATGTGGAATGATCTCCCTCCAATTGTGGTTGTGGCTCAAACTGTTCAAGCCTCTGAAGCAAGACTAGACAAGAACTAAGCTAGGAAAGAATGAGGGGTCAACTACAGGGCATCTCTTACCAACCTGTGTGAACCACCCAACCAGTTTGGGGTCAAAAGTAATCGGGCACAAGCACAGTAGACTTCCCCAAGGAACTATGCCAGTAATGGTACCTATATGTAAAATACTCACGGGCTAATGATGGACTTTAAAATTACCTCTTATGATGAACTTTCAAATTACCTATTTAAACTCAGGCTGCACAATCCCGACACTGATTATTATAAAGGAAACTTTTGACTTGCACTCTGCGTAGGAAAACATGTGTGGGAGCTGACACAAATTTCAACCTGTACTGGTTTGTTTTCTAACTTTTAGTTAAGGCTGCAAGTATACAGTGATCTGCCTTTCAAGTTCCACCTTCAGGTTACTGTTTTCACATCCACCTTCCTTAGTAAATGATCATTTACATCCGCCACACTCAATCTGTTTTGAAATTTCGTGCGATTGTTTAGATGCTCGCTGCCTGCCAGCATCGTGAAATGCCAGACGTATGATCACCACTTCTGAACTCATTCTTATTTTATGCCACTCCTGCAGTTCAGTTATAAATTAATAATCATTCCTCATACAAAAGCTCCACAGTGATATTATAGAGAGAATAATGGTGACAATTACTAAGTTTCGTATGAAATGTCCACCCACAAATCATCTTCGCAATTTTCACTGCAATAAATTTTATCAATTAATCAATCAGTCTCGTTAGCTTAGGCTTTAAGTGCCATTTAAGTCCCAACTTAATTTGTACTCAAGTTGGACTAAGTTGGCACTTGTGCTGGCACATAAATGCAACTTAAGCGTCACTTGTGTCAATTTAAGTACCAGTTTATGTGCCATTTATTTATTTACAACCATTTCCCCAATTATTTCATAATATCTACGGTTATCAAAAATTTGTTTTGTTGTCCCGTGTGAGCAACATTATCTCCGTTTGTTGACATGGACGTCATCTGTCGCTGCCATGGCTTCATCTAAAGACTTTGCTGTGTTAAATTTAGAGGTATTTCCCTTTAACTTGGTCGTATTCAGAAGTCATTTCTTTTTCTTCTCGGCAGATGCGTGAACTAGATATTTACACACCTAAATATAGTAGAGAATTTGGCCAGGTGTATGAGGACGCTGCCAACGCATCAAGCACGTCACAAGGAGTATTTATTTCATAAAACGGCCATAAAGTAACAACAGATTTTTTTATTTTTTTATTGGTGATGTAGTACCATCAGAGTTAGTGGGCTAATCATCTACCCTTGAATATCCTGGACAATGGTAGCCTAGCCCCGGGCGCTGAAGTCTCGAAAGAGGTAAAATGTGACTGGCTCCTCCGACTTTTAGTTAGTCAGACGTGATGCTTGATTATTTTGGCATGCTATAATAGCTGATCATGGCAGGGTAACACCAAAACTCATTACCACGGACAAGAAGAAAATAAAAGATACAGATATATTACCTATTGCTAAGGTTTGGTACCATAACGTAGGTGCCACAGAGGGATGCCTTCATGTGGTGGCACCTTTACTGGTTGGTGGAGCAGACATGTTATACAGCTGTCCCTCAGCTACCTCCATGTCCCTGTAAAGGAGGATGGTGGACTTCAGCTTTGGTCACTGTCCACCAGGTTAATATCTAGATAAGCCTGGGGTAACAGCAGCAACAACATGTAATACCAACCCGCTCCATGCACACAATACGAGGCCTCTGACCTCTCCCTCACAGTACATTTGTGTCCTTCCCATCTACCACGACTTTTGCCATCACCACATTGCAACTCTGTCTCATTTTTAATGTTTAGCTTTTTTTCTTTTTTTTTTCCAGAATGGTTCCCAGGATCTTGGAGGAATGGATTTGCAGTTCCAAGGTTTGTTGAGATTTTAATGAATTTTGTCTGTGGAATTAAACTAAAATTGTATATATTGATAAACTGAAATGCAATATATACTATATATATCTTATCTATAAGACATGGATGGTTATGTGTCCTGTCTCCATGGTTGTTCAGTTTGTATATGGATGGGGTTATAAAAGAGATACAAGATAGGGCAGTGGATGTTGGGGAGGCCCTAATGAGAGAGGGCAGCATTTGGAAACTCCCTGTACTGTTGTTTGCAGATGATACTGTATTAAGTGAAGATGAAGGGGAGCTGCAAGGCTTGGTGGATGAGCTTGGGAGAGTGTGTAAGAAACAGAATCTAAAGGTGAATGTAGGGAAGAGTAAAGTTATGGTCTTCGAGAGAAATGAAACCACTGAATGTAGAGTGAGGTTGGATGAGGAGGAAATGGAAAGTGTGAGTGAGTTTAAGTACTTGGGTAGTGTGATGAGTAAGGATGGAAGTTTAGAGGGTGAAGTGCTTGAAAGGGTACAAAAAGGTAGAAAGATTGCTGGTTCTATGAAAGCAGTGATAAGAAACTGGAATGTGAGCATGGAAGTGAAAAAGTTACTGCATGACACCATTGTGATACCAACTCTTAACATATGGAAGTGAAGCTTGGACCTTGTTGGAGGGACACAAGTTAAGAGTGAGAGCAGTGGAAATAACTTATTTGAGAGGAGCTTGTAGAGTCACATGGAGAGACAGACTGACAAGTGAGGAAGTGAAGGAGCATTGTGGTGTGGATGTGGATGTGATAGGAAGCATTAGGAGAAACTCACTGAGGTGGTTTGGCCATGTGGAGAGCATGGAGAGCGAGAGACTGATGAGGAGAGTGTATGTGAGTGAGGTGGAGGGGGCAATACAGTATTATATGCCAATCAGACTTTGGTGACACAAGGACGCAGCCAGCGGGTGGGGGAGGGCAGCATGAGCAGACCATCACCTTCACCGAATTCCCAGACTCGGCTGAAGATGAACTAGAGCAGGACAAGGTGAGGCAGGGCAGGGAGTCTCTTCTGTCTAAGGGAGAATTCTTATGCATATTTACAACTGATTCTCTGTAATTTATATTAGTCTGCTTGACAAGGGTCTGGCACCTCATGTGGCCCATTTTACTGACTTTGCTGTTAATTAGGTCTCTGTCTTTCAAGTTTTTATCTTTCCTTGCTTTCGGGACCCTACATCACCCCATCCTTGGATGGGAAAAAGAGGTCAGGATGGTGATGATGATGATGATGATGATGGTAATGATTCTTTGGCTTGCTGCCTGTTTGCATTCTTCAAATGTATCCATACCATCACATATAACAGCTTCAGAAGCATCACACATCTTGCAAGTGTTCGTAACCTCTTGAAAAGACACAGACAAGTTCTCCATTTTTTTTTTTTTTTTCCAGAAATGATCTGTCTTTTATCTCTTATTATTTTACCATTCTTATACAACACAGCTGCCAAATATCTGAAACTGCCAAGTTCTGTGTAACTTACCCAGGCAGAGAAAGACTTCTTCCTTTATGTTCCTCAGCAGAACACTGATGCTGCTAGAAACTCATCTATTTTAGTATGTAAAAAGATTTGGTAAGTAAAGCATTAAGGAAGATGAAAACATGGTGAACATATAGTATGAGTACAAGAGGGAGGAAAGTTTGGAGTAGTTGGAGGGAATGGTACTGTGACACAGGGACTTGGAAGCATTATTAGTTATGGCCACTCTGCATGAATGCTAATATTTGTCATCTGGCAGTACACAGAACAGTTTGATGCAGGTTTTATAGAAAGGTACTGGAGAGAGATACCTACCAATGGTGGCACAGATGTAGTCAGTTTGCTCCACTTCACAGCTCTATAAACGTCCCTCATTTCCCTCCCTAACCCAGCAAAAGGAGGATAGTGGCCTGCAGGAGGAAGAAAGCTTTAGCCTGCATTCTGCTGGGTTATTGTTCAGACAAGATTGGGAGTGCAACTGCTGCTACTACAGAAAGGTTGACCAGAATATAACTACTGTAAAGTGCATAGCAGAACAAGGAGAAAAATACTCATGCATTACACTGCAATAATTATATGAAAGGCAAAATTCAAGATTGACGAAAGGGAGTGGTTATAAACTGTGATAGTGAAACTTCAAGGTTGCCCCCAGCCAACTTGGCTGCTGAGTATGCAACAGCAAATAGATGCAGTAAAGCCTCACATTCTTAAAAACTACTGTACTTTATTAAATGAAATGATGTGAGTATTTTGTTCCGTGAAGGAAAATGATCTTAGCAAAACACTAAAAATTCATATTTAGGCTACAGATAAGCATCCAACTGTGACTAGGCTAAGTGAAACTGATTGTTGTGTTTTATAAGTTATTTGAATAAATAGGTGATGCCTTGAGATATACCAGTATGAAGTACCCTTATGTGAGTTGTACCAACACTAATCCTGCACTGCACATCCTGACTCCCTAATAATGAACAATATAAGTAAAAAGCATTTGTTTGTTGATTAACAGATGGTTAGTGAAAAGCCTGTTAAATAAGGAATTACATTACTACTGTACATAGATAAATGCCTGAATGCTGACACCACAAGAGGAAAGTGAGAATGTTTGTTACTTGCAGGTCACACCCAGGATAAAGAGGCTCAAAGCTGAAGAGGAATATACCCACCATAACAGACATTGGACTGAAGATGACAGAGCTGAAATGGAGGTGGAAAGTAAGGAATGTGAAATGGAAAGTGAATACAGTCAGTCCAGACACAAGAGAATTAAAACTGGAGAGAAGCTTGCTGAATGGGAGACAGAAAAAGTGTGTGTACCACCAAGAGAAGCAACTGAAACTAGGAATTGCAGCTCAGTAGAAACACTGATAACTTCAGAAACTCACAGAATAGAGAAATATGAAACTGGGGCTCAAGCCTCATCTGTGGAATTGAAGCACACGCAACGACAGCCATTCTTACTCCCTGAGACTGTTCAAATAAGTGCAGTTTTACCAGAAGGTGTTCACGGAGAGCCAGAGTTTGTGCAGGTGGTGGTGTTAAAGGTGAAAGATAAACTGTATACATCTCAAGTTATTAAGGAACTCTCCCTAAAGCTTCCTGTACCCAAGCTTAGCCACCTCAAAAGGGTCCGGAAGCTTGGGAGAATTGTTAAGTCAGAAGAAAATCAAGAAACTGTACGAAAAGGAAGTGGTATGTCAGAAAATTCAAATCAGAATAACTTACGGGGAAAGAAAGCCGAGGAAGGATTATATGTTTACCTTGATCTTATAGAGAATCTTGGTGCTGCTCCAGTACAAAACTTTGGTGCAGATTATATCACCTCTCTTGATATGTCGGAGGCTGAAAAAGTCCTGGCCAGTCTCCAGGGTAAGGGAATTGACATATCTGGGTGTGAAAGCAAAGTTTTTGCTGCAAAAGTTGCCCGATTCCCACCAAGAGTACGTAGCATGTACGACAAAGTTGCCCCCTTCTGGCCCTGTGCTTTTCATGAGGATGCCTACTTAACTCAGCTTGTATCTGCCAACTTTTTCAGTAAGTTGGAGGAAGAGGTAGTGATTGACCACATGAATAAGGCCATAGAACTGAGTCAGAGAGTTGACAAGGAGCAAACAATAGAGAGCATTGATCAGGATTTCCAGATATATCATTCTGTTGGTGTTGTGATAGCTGACAGCCAAAGTGGTGCCATAGTAACAAATGCTAGTGATCTAAGACACAGGCATCCTCTCAAACACGCTGTCATGGTTGCGATTGACAATGTGGCTGCCAGACAAGGAGGGGGAGCTTGGACACAATGTGATGACTATGAAGCTGCCAAATCAGGATTATTTACCAGTACCAAAGATAAACATCCATCGAAGGAAAGTTCAGGAAGTGATATTAGTAAGAATATAGTGGCTACAAAGGAGAAAATTCCCAAGCAGACTGAAAACACAGATGACGTAGATCATGGCTTCTATATATGCACTGGGTATGATGTTTTTGTGACCCGAGAGCCATGTATGATGTGTTCTATGGCTCTTCTGCACTCTAGAGTACGGAGGGTATTCTATCTTCATTCACAGCCTCAGACTGGGGCGCTGGGCTCAAAAACTAAACTGCACACATTGGGAGGGATTAACCATAGATATGAGGTGTTTAAAATTACTCAGATATAGCATTAGTTTGGTTCTCTGTCTGTCTGTAGCCAGACCCCTTAAAACTGCACCAAAATAGTATTGGTCTGCATAATTCATGTTTGAAACTGATGTCTCAGTATTTTTGCCCCCCCCCCCTTTTTTTTTTTTTAACCTTTTATGGACAGTTATACTCTGGCCATTGCCAGACCATTTTTCCCCAGTGAAGGGAAACACCTGTCATCTCAAGATTTAAAAATGCAAACATATCTAATTTGATCAAGAAAGGTAGGAAGTGTATAATACAGGTAGCTAATTATTATTACTTAAACATAATTAGAGAAGTCAAAAAGTTTGAAATAAAGGAAGGAGAGTAGAGGTTGAATTTAAATCAGTTTTATATGAGGGCAGTAATAACTTGTTCAAAATAGTTGTAAGAGGAACTAATGTAATTTTTTAAAATCATGTAAAATGTGAAGACCTATATACCATTATGGCGGTTCAGATAAACAGAAAGATGTATCTGTTAGTTAAGTTCTTTTATCAACGAACATTGTCACCCAGTATACCGTATATGATTTTACACTTGATATCAGTAATTACATTCTCCCTACGTGTCGAGTAGGGTTGGTGGAGGATTAGTGCCCCTCCCTGTAAAACAATTAACTCTAAGCCCTTGACCACCCCGTTTGGGATACATGGCGTCTGACAATGAATGAATGAAAACATTCAGACTCTACAACACTTTCTTGCTGTTGTTTGATACTTCCCTAAGTGTTTTAAATTACATTAAAGTTGTCTGTATACGTTTGTGTATTATTGAACCCTGTTAACAAAGGAAGTTGAACCATCATGCATCATAGTCTGTCATGTAGGATGCCAGAATATTGAACCCAGGTGTATGGTAATATCTGAAGTAAGTTTTTTCTGTAGTAAAATTATATACTTGCCCCAGACTCCCGACTTCACCCATTAGACATGACTTCACCCATTAGGGATGAGCATCCACACCTATACTTTTCACAATATCATTGTGGTATATACAGATAATATACAACTCTTACAAGGTTTAGGAACAAGTACTTCCAGGAACAAATGTTCACTTCTATTCCACTGCTTCATCTTTACACTTGAGGTATGGCTGTCAGTTTCCTGCAAAATGCATCACATCAGAGAATCATCCATGGTCTAAGAAGTATACCAAGCCACCAATAGAAGTTAGAACTAGAATATATATATATTTTTTAATATATAGATATCTGCTGCTACCCACTCCCATCCAGCAGGGTAGTCCAGGAAACAGGAAAATGCAACCTCATTCACATTCTGTATGTACAGCACCAGCTGGATGTAATTCTATCATCCAATTCTTTTTGTCCCATCGGGAAGCTAAGGACCATGTGCTAGTTTGCTCAGTCCTGACATTTAAGGCAAGGGTGACCAGCTTACTCACCTCAAGTAGCATTACTGTACATGAGCAGTAAACACTACGGTAATCTTCACTTGGGTGTGAACCCTTGTGGGCCCCATCCAGCTGGAGCATCTTAACCTACTAGACCAGATGAAGTAGTATGTAAAAAGTTGTGATATTTCAGAACACTTCCTTATAAGGAGGAATCATTTGTTACAACACACCATTCAAAATAAGATGACAGTGTCAAGCCAAGTTGATGTAAAACTAGTATAGGGCCTGAAGTGGTGACATGTGAAAGTGTGTGCCACATAGGACTGCTGGGCCTCAGGCAATGGATTATCTGGTTAATGCTGAGAGTTGGAGACGCAAATTGAAAAACGAGGGTTAGCATTCTTCACTAACTTGCTTATTTTCCAGTTGATGGGTGAGGGAGATGGTACAGAACCTGCAGGCCTCAAAGCAGGGGCATCCTTCTGGACGTTTGAGTTTTACCAGCAGTTCTTTGATGTGGAGAGCAAACAAGTGGGTGATCGCATCCTGTGGTCCATGGTGCCAAAGCCTGGTGTCAGCTACCTTCAGTCTTATATCCGGCCTAACCCGGATCTCTATGGTGAGCATGGTGTATAGGTAGTGTATATTCATCCGACAACTGATGGGTATTATGTTATGATGTGCATGTGTGTCAAAGATGATGCCTGAAAGGAGGATTCCAGGGGCTTGAGTGATGAGTGAATGAGGGTGTAACCCATTTCACTGGTCATGCTGTTCATGAAGTCTCCCTCTGTCATGTTTTTATCTTACCTTGCTTTCTGGACCCAACATCACTCTTTACTTAGGTGGGAAAAAGGGGTTGGGATGATGATGGCAGTGGATAATATAGCTATTGCCTATGTTCATCCATCCATCCATCATCTATTCCTGTCGCCCCATGAGGAGCGTAGGAACCCGGGGCTAGGCAAGTTGGTCCTGACATTTAAGGTGAGAGTGACCAGCCTCACTCATCCCTGAGTGGCATCATGTGAGCAATAAACCCCAACCATCCCTTGGATATAAACCTACATGGGCTCAGTCCGATTGGAGCACCTTCATTACCCACTAAACCACCAGGTGCCATAATTTGGTCATATGGTTACCACCCAGTGTAGTAAATGGTTTCCTGGTGTAAAGGAAACTATTTGGCTTGTCACTTAATGTAGAGCCACCCACAGGCAGAAGGAAGAGGAAAGAATGAAGGAAAGAAAGACAGAAGAGAGAGTGTAAAGTCACCCACTGGCAGATGAAAGAGGAAAGAATGAAGGAAAGAAAGGCAGAAGAAGATGGATTGAAGAGAACAAAAGGCAGACACCCAAAGCAGTACTACATCGAGTGAGTGGATGGTGAGCGCCCCCATCTACCACAATATTACCTATGTTAATACAGTAGTTAGAACTCCTCAGTCAGAGTTATGGCCTTCCACAGGCTGAACCCTAAGAGGTGTCGGAAGGTTTTTCAGTCATGCAGTGCCATATGCTTTGGATGGTGGAAGGGTGATGCATTTGCTAGAAAACTGTTCATTTTTTGTTTTTCTGTGATAAGGGATGGAGTAAGGTAAAATAACGGTACTTGAACTGATTTTGTGCATAAGTGAAGAATTGTAGTTATACAGATAAATATTTTAAAAATTACTTTTTTCAAAATCTTAGTGTAATGAGTTTGTTCCTTTCAGGTCCTTTCTGGATCTGTGTGACACTGGCCTTCACAACAGCCATCACAGGCAACCTGGCCAACTACCTGGCCACACCGCCAGCAGACACATACATCTGGAGATATGAGTTCCGCAAAGGTGGGATCACGATGGCAACTGAGGAACTTTAACCTCTTTAGCCCATGGATGTGCTTGTCTTTTGAGTCTATAGCTAACTTCCTCTTAGCTCAGTTAAGTCTTTTTAATAACTATACCTGTACTGGCATTATTTAATTCCATATGCAGATACAGTACATCCCCCTAGTACGCGCCTATATGGGTGGCAGAGGACGTCGCACACTAGGAATTCACGTACTGTGAATATATAAACTTACGGGAAAAATTACATATGGGCAGCACCTCCCTTCATGGGCAACCCTTGAGATGCCTTTCAGACATAAGTATTGTACTATACAACGAAACTATCTTAGACATATTACCTAAGATAAAGTAAACCAACAAGATTATGGCTTTACTAGGTAAATCAACAAGGATATTGCTTAACTAAACCAACAAGAATATGGCTGCACACCTTTACCCAAGAGGACAACAGGTGTGATGGAGGTAAGAAGAGGATCCAAGGCAGGATGAGGCACCTATCGTGCATCTCCTGCATCACCCACCACCCCACCTGACACACCACTTTCCTCATCACTTTCGCCACCAGCACTTTCGACACTTTCACTACCTAATG
This sequence comes from Coenobita brevimanus, assembly GCF_032717465.1. Classification (NCBI taxonomy): domain Eukaryota; kingdom Metazoa; phylum Arthropoda; class Malacostraca; order Decapoda; family Coenobitidae; genus Coenobita; species Coenobita brevimanus. Next base: position 30,247,371 of record NC_137012.1, read on the forward strand.
CACTCACTTCGTTCATAAACCCTTTAAAGTCTATTTCTGACACCTCAGACATCGACTCAGCCGGATTTGGGCCACTCTTCGCTGCCCATCTGGCTTACAAGGAGTTCAACTCGCGTTCTAATAAAAAATACACTTAAAAAAAAAATAAAATAGGTCCTCGTGTACAAGGGGGATCGTGTACTCGGAACTCGCATACTATGGGGATGTACTGTACAAGTTTTACATGGGTTGACTTATGCTGCTCACATCTCATCTTTCTCAGTTAATCCTCTTGTTACTGTTATGTCTTTTGTATTACAGTATATTCATGTTATGGCAGCACACTTATTCTAACCTGACAAAAATCCCTATCTCCATTCAGCACAGTCAGTGGTCGATTGGAGGATTAATTTGCCAAGTAACCAAGGAGACTTATTCCTCTCTCATACTGAAGGCTTACTTAATTTCATGCAACCACAATTTAGTTTTCAAGTTGTGGAAGTGCCCCAATTTCTTGAAGTGAAAACAAACTGACTGTACCAGGTCATTTTATTCAATTTAGTTAACAAACAGTGTTCAGGATACTTTACTTTTTTTCAGTAACTCTTGCCGCATCTGCCATCTTTGCCTATGCATGGCTGGTGCCGCTGGGCGTGTGGGGGCTGGTGGTGTGGCGAGGATCCCGGGCCAAGATATCACTTCTTGAGCTGCTGTGCATCTACGGTTACTCTCTTGCCATATTTGTGCCAGTCTCGGTAAGTGCACTTTTGGGTAAGGAGTAGTAGCAGTAGTAAGTACAGTCCAAGACTTCTTTGAATATAAACTTGGTAGACAGCAGGGTGAAGTTGTCCTCCTCCTGCAGTCCACCATCCTCTTTTCAGGGGATAGGGAGGGAGTTGAGGAACATTTGTATAACCAGGCAGTGAAGCAGCCTAGTTATGTCAGTGACACCACACAAAGGCATCCTGCCTTTGGGTATATATTATATTTATAAAGGAGAAAAAAGAGGACCACCTAATGATGCAGCACTATACATTCGAATCATTATATACTCATTTTCTCATCTCCTAAAACATAATATGCATATATCTGTTTAGTCCATCCAGTTATTTAGTGAGAAGTACAATTTGTTGCTTCATGTGTTGATACTGAACAGTTTTATACTACACTGGGTACAGTATCCACATTCTCATAGTTCATCAAAGTTTGGTACACCCATGTTGTCATTATCATCCTAATCATCCAGACCTCTTTTCCTACCTAAGGATGGGATGAGGCAAGGTCCAGAGAACAAGAAAAGAACTTATAGAAGGAGAACTGCCTCAAGTCTGCCTAGTTAATAGGCCACACTCTCATTCATTAACCATTCACACATCCCATAATTCTTCCTTCCGTGTGTACATTTTTTTTTTTTTTCCCTCTTCTATAAATTATGTACCCCATGACATAATATAACATTATCCCTTTGTGGAAGATTCAGTGTTTTTCTGATGCAGTGTATGTTTGTATCCCTATAATCAGCATGTTCTGCCTAATATGTGGAGCGTGAATACCCCATGTTAGTTTCCATTTACATTCTGATATGCTGTACTTATATCCCATGATTTCCTTTATGGATTTTTCCCCATTGTAGGTTCATATGGGATGTGGAAATCTTCCTTTCTTTCTTTCTTTCTTATGCTCATTTACATCCACTTTTACATTAATATTGTTCTGTTTTTGTGCTGTACGCTTTTTCCCACATTAGATTCTTTGGATGGTGCCCCAGCCTTGGTTCAAGTGGTGCCTGGCCATTGTAGCGCCAGTTTTAAGTGGCAGTGTGTTGGTGCGCACTGTGTGGCCATCACTCTCACATGACTCACGCCAGGTGGCTCTGGGTATCGCTGCATTCATACTGCTGCTTCATGCTACACTCGCTCTTGGATTTATGGTGTGTTGGTCTTGCCTTATCACAATGTGTGTTTTACACATTCATATTACAGTGCCTTTGATGTTCCATCCCATTCACACCTCTAGGTTTTGAGGATTCTGTCTTTAGATAAATGAACTTTTCAATGGTATAGTTGTCATCACGTGTACCTAGTCCACTAGGGATCGAGAGTGAAGATACTGTCCCATTTATATCCAATGTAAAACCAGTTATTACTGTAATTTACACCTGTACTACTTTATGTGTTGGAATTTGTTTAAAGAGTGATAGAAATGTCTTCACATGTTGGCATCACTATACTGTAACCCAGAGTCATTAAGTTCATTTATCTGTTAGTATTAAACATATATCATCCCTCCATTTTAATCTATATACATGCAGTTTTCAGTACTGTATTTAACACACTTTTCCAATTATATTGTGTTCCATTCATGTGTCAGTATTGAACTCCCTAACTGATGGGTCATCTGAATAGTATCATCTCCATACAATAGTCAGTTTGTGTTCATCTGATGGCACTGAGCCACTAACAACTTGAATATCAAGTCATGAATGCATGCTGTTTGATGAACCTTAGTTATGAGGCAGGAATACCTCCTTTGTTATAAGTCATATTTACCATCTGGTCAACCTACCTAGCAATTATCTAAGCTGAAAAGGAGTTGTGGATCTTTATCATATGACAAACCAGACTTTTTTTCCCGGCCATATTTTATTTACATTCAAATTTCATTAGTTAACACACTTATCTTTCCAGCTGTACTTCTTCTCAGCCCCGGAGAAAACCAGCCAGTCCGTCAATGTTGCACCTGAGAGTAACCCCATCATCCCCACCTCTGCCCCAATCCCAGCCAATCAGTCAGCTCAAGGGGCTCAGGCAGCCTCTCTCATACAGCCAGACAAGGGCAAAGAAGACAGAGACCCAGGAGATGGAAGTAAAGGCAAAGGTGGAGATGCCAAGAAGGGAAGTGGTGGAAATGGACAAGCTGCACCAGAAAACATTAGTCCAAAAAGTGTGAGGGAAGTCAAAACAAGCGAGGCACAGGAAGATAGGGACAATACCAAGGCAAGTGGAAGACAGAAAGGCACAAATAAGACCAAAAAAGTCATAAATACTTCCAAGGCCAAAGCAAGTGAGGGACAGAAAGACACAGACAAAACCAGACCAAGTGAGAGAGAGAAAGGCACAAATACTTCCAACATCGAGCCAAATGAGGTGCAGAGAGGCACAGGGAAGACCAGTTCAGCTCAAACAGCTGAGGAAAATGCAAATACAGAGACTAGTAAACAAGCATAGACATCTGAAATATTGTCTTTGGAAAGGTTAAGAGTTTTATAGGTAAAGTTTGAATGCTCTTATTCTTTTTTCAGTTTACTGTATATGTATATGAAGAGAAACAAGTAATGGAAATTTTTGGAAATAGAACTGTGCTTCAGTCTGTATGTGTACCCTACTTGACCATTTGTTTTAGGGAGGAATTTTGCTTTCAAAGTCTTTTTTTTCTTTCTTTCCTTTTTTAGGCACACAAAGAATTTCATTTCTGCATTTATTACAGAAATACGTTCAAGTTCATCAGTTTTTCTTAGTTTTTGTATTTAACAAAATACTGTATTACTAGTATTTTATTTCTCACTTTTAAGACGAAGTTATTAGAGACTTTATATGTAGTGTATGGTAGAAAAAGAGTGTTTTTGAAAAGTGGGGATGTTTTGAAAGGTGGGGGTGGAATAATATATACTGTTTAGCCTACAGATGCTGTGTGGTATCGAATGAAGTTTTGTGAAAGCTTTAGTGGCCGTTTTTGTGTGTGCTGTGTCATCCTTCATATTTATGTCTTTGAGTTCTTTAGTTTTTACTTCTGTTCTCTGTCTTTTTTGAGCCAAAATGCTGCCAGAGATTACATAATATGGAAAGTTGCCAGCAGGTGAACAGGGCTGACACATGCTTGTATGCACAAAGCCTTAGAAAAATACATCAACATCATCATCATCATCATCATCATCATCATCTGGATCTCCTTTCCCCCCCAAGGGCAGGGTGAGGAGTAGCAACGTCCAGACAGCCCAATTGTGCCCAGTCCAATGGGACACACTTCCATTCACTCATCATTCAAGCCCCTGAAATCCTGGCTCAATCTGATACACCAAAAACATTCACCACATTCTGTAGTTTCACATAAATATATCCAATAGAGTCACACCAGATGAAAACACAGGTTGTCCCAACTTCTCATAGTAAACCCAATTTCGTTATAGGAGTGAGCTTGAAGGACAGGGGAGATCGAGGATATGGTAGAGGGAAGGGATGGAGAGGTACATGAAAGGAGATGGTATGATGTACAGCGAGGGCAGTCAGATGTCAAAAAGACAGGGTGATATGGAGGTAATTTATTCATGGCTACCCCCTCTGAGTTTGATAATTGGCTTTAGATGGATAGACAGGGTTTAATTTTTCCTTGTGAACAGTTCATGGCAGTGTGAAATTGAGATGCACATTTGGTAATAGTTTTTACATAAAATTTGAAATCAGTGTGTTGTCTGTTTTCATTCCACAGTGCCACAGCTTTATGTTAACTGTCATGTCCTCTTTTATATAGCTGGTGCTGGAAAGGGATGCCTTCTCACAGTGGCACCAGTATAACTGGTCAACTCCACTCCTCAGTTATACAGATGTCTTTCAACTCGCTTCCTATCCCCCAAAAGGAGGATGGTGAACTGTAGCGGAAAGGTTGCTTCAGCCTGCTGTTCAATGGATTCAAGTCCAGACGAGCGTGGAGTTGCAACCGCTTATAATGCTGCTGCTCCTACAGCAGTATATACATAACTTACTGTGTTCATTGTGTATTATTAGTTACCGCATATAACAACTACAATCTCTCCCATATTAACTCATATGAGGTGTACAGCTCAAGACTAGGTGGCTGTAGTCCAGAACATATATTTCAGTGGTGGGAAATTAATTCCAAGAAGTAGTGATAGGTGGGGGTCTTCACCATTCACTCACTCAATGTAGTGGTGCTCTTGGGTGCCTGCCCTTTCCTCTCTTCCTTCCTTCTTTCTTTCCTTCCTCTTCTGTCTTTCTTTCCTTCATTTTTTCCTCTTCCTTCTGTCTGGTGGTGACTCTACACTGAGTGACAAGCCAAATGGTTTCTTGTACACCAGAAGCCATTTACTATGCTGGGTGGTGATCATACAACCAAATTATGGTGCCTGGTGGTTAAGTGGGTAATTAAGGCACTCCAGTTGGATTGAGCCAGTGCAGGTTTATATCCAAGGGGTGGTTGGGGTTTATTGCTCTCACAATGCCACCTAGGGATGAGTAAAGTTGGTCACTTTCATCTTAAAGGTCATGACCTATCCCTAGGCTCCTATGCTTCTCATGGGGCAATACTGGATTAGATGATGAATGAAATGAATGAATCAGGTGGAAGTTGTTTATCATCTGGAATGGAGTTATGAACAAAATTTACTACCTTATATATTTAATGGTGTCTGACATGAATGATTGATGGAGTGTCTGGTTAAATACTTTGCAAGTAAGTATGAAAACTTAAGTGTGTCAAGACTGTAAGTACTGTATTGAGAGATTATATGTAAAGAGTGCTGATGATAATGTGTTGCACAGTTGTACAAATCCTGTACTTTAGAAAAAATGTGAACCACTTCTTTCCAATGATGTATTTTATCCTCTGTTCTTGCCATTTCTAGATTATTTTGCTCAGCTTTGGCAGAGACTTATTGAACTGTTGTAGCCTTTATTAACCCTTTAACTACCAAAGGTCTGCCCTAAGTTGACTCAGATTTGGTGGTAGCAATGCTGTAATAGAATATAAAATACATTACTGGTGAAGTATTAAGTGTATTCCATATAGACTACTGATACATTGTACATTCCATGCTCACTTAGTCATTGATGGTTGGGAACTGCTCATGTGTTTCTGGGTGCAGTAGACTGGAAAAATTCTTTTTTGTCATCTGAAGTTAGCTCAGACATTAAGAGCCAATCTTACCTAATTTGAGGCCTGGAAGACTCTGGGCATAGTAGATACTTAGGAAAATTATATATATATTTTAATATTGGAATCATGTTCACTTTTGATATAGATTATAAATAGCTGGGGTTTATTTTTTTCCTTATGTAGTTCTGGCTTTACCATGTCTGTTTACCTCTGTCTCTAACTATATAAAATATAGAATTCAGCCTTCATTTTTTTTTCCATTTCAAACTGGGTGATTTATATACAGTATAGCCTCAATCAACCCCTTCACTGCTCTAGATCCTTCCTAAGTTGAATAAAACTGTTTGGAAATGGAAAGAATAGAAAAAGATCTTCGTAGAAAAAGAAATTGTTACTGTTATGATAATTAATAATTACCTGCTCAGTTTTCAAGGAGTTGTACGAATATAACTAGAACATCCACTCCGTACATGATCTTTAGTTGAAGGGGGTTGGTGATAAGAGTTTACAGAAAGTGATTATCAACACCATTGTTTTTTCTTTTATTTGTGCCAGCTACCTAAGGAGATTTTTTTTTTTTTTTTTTTTTTTTTTTTAGTATGAGCTTTTACTGTATTTTTAAGCCATGTTTGTATATATTTATGATTCCACTACCTAAGTTTATCATGTGCTTGTTGTATCACACAGATAGCTTTGAATAAATTCATACCATCACAGTGATATTTTACTCCTTTTAATTAATCCACATTTCATTCTCCTGCCTACCCTTCTACTATATTTCAAAACACTTATGCAGTCATATGTCTGTTCCTACAGCTGTTCTGAAAAAGGTGAACTAGCTTTTACTGTAGAAAGTTCCCCGATTGTGGTTGATGGGTCTGCTGGGTTAGGCATAACTACTGTAGTGGTCTGTGCTGGTCCTTCGGTCAAATGTATTATTTAACTGGGGCTGCCAAACAAAAAGTCAAAGGCCTAAGAACACACGGTCAATTTGGTGCCAAGCCCTAACCTGGGAGACCAATTGTGTTCACATTAAATAAATAAATTTGCAATTGCAGGGGCAAGTCTGGCTAGGGGAGCCCGGGCCCCCCAGGTCCCCCCGTGGCTAAGCCACTGCTGTAAAGTCAAAATCTCATTAATATCGTTATTACAATTACGTCTTTTAGAATTTATTTATGCGACTTGCAGACGATTTAATTTAACATGAACTAATATCCTCTTAATGCTGGCGATATAAGACTTTTTCAAAAAATAAAAATTCCTTGCAAAGATTAATTTAACTAATCATTTGGCATTACCTTTCAATCTCTGGGTCGTTGCATATTTCCAAGAAAAGTGAATATTTTGCAATGTAATAGATAAAAAGGCACTTGTGACGTCACCACCCGCTGTTGCTTAGGTTATATCCGAAATAATGTTATGGTGCCCACGTTGGGTCAGACGTACTTGCCCGCAACGTAGTAAATGTCAAAAGAAGAATTTGTACAAGGAAGTAATTATAGTGGAATAAGGTGGAGGTGGCCAAAGTACTCAGTACTTTCAAGAGGCTGACGTTGTATTATTTTTCAGTGGAGTAATAACTGGGTAAGATCAGAAACCAGTCATTCAAGACAAGTAAACAAGTATGTTCCCCTCTCTCTCTCTCTCTCATTACCATTACTTGCTGTGCTAGTATTATTGGTGTTCTTGCCAAGATTGAAAGCCATCCCATTTTTTTTTCAGTGATTGAATGGGACCTCATTACAAAATTTTCCTTCTTTTTTTTTTCACAACCCTTCTTGAGCTTTCTTGAGTAGCTAGTTGCTGATTGTGTTGTCGTGCTTTGATATTTTATTATTTTTCAAGTATTTATTGAAGCATATTTAGTGACAAGTCAATCCTGCCCCAAAATATATTCATCCTCAAGTCATGCCAGTTAGGTTACCCGGTACATCGTTTGGTTTGGTTAGGTTAACTTTTATGGGTAAATATTTACTTCTGGGAAAACATGAGTTGTGTTGACAAATTTTTTTTTGTGGTAGATGATGGCGACCATAATCCAGTCACTTGATGTAGTGCTACCTACTTCTTCCTTAGCCTTTATCATTCTTTTTCTGTGCCTGCCCTCCTCTCTTGCTATTTCTCCCATATCACTTCTTATTGCTCTTCTTTCCTTTACAGGTGGCTTTACATTGAGTGACAATCCAAATGGTTTCCTATAAGCCAAGAAACCATTTACAGCACTGGGTGGTAACCATATAACCAAACCATACGTGCTCCCTACGTGTCAGCAAGTGGGTTGGTGGAGAGTTAGTGTCCCTTCCCCTAAAACAAATAACTCAAAGTCAAATGGCCACCCCTTGTAGGATTGTGGCATCAGGCAATAGATAGTTAGATAGATAGATTATTTACCCTCATTTCTTATGGAAATTCCTCCTTTCCAAAATTGCTGGAATCACAAAAGGCACACACATGCATGCACATACAGTATGGATCCACTCATACATGTGTACACACACACACACACACACACACAGTAGAACCCTTGGTTCCTAACTGGGTGAGCTACACCTTTCCAGAGTTCCCCCCCCCCTTTGATACCAGATAATCAACCATTCGGACCACCATTAAGCGTCACCTGGAAAAAAGTTTCCTCAAGGAGAAAGTGCTGGTTTGGGTTCATCGAGCAAGCGAGGAGTAAACATCAGTCTGACATGATGCCCTTGTACTGGTATATTTTTTATGTATATTTTTCATCACCTGCATATCTGTGATTACTAATGTCTAACGGTAATGGGTAGTATAGGAAAAGGTTGTTGCTCTTAATGAGAGGAACCTAAAAGAAAACCAAAACTGCATACTCTGTGTTTGTCCATAAGTAAAAGTCCAGGTTATATTGTTTTGTAGGATTAGGAAGTTGGTATGGATGAAACAGCAAGGGGATGGACTGACCTGAGAAAGCAGCGTGTTTATGTTCCAGTCTTGTCTCACAGTTGGTGATAGATGCTATATGTGATGATTATAAATGATGATGATGATGATGATAATGATTGTGATGCTGAAGCTGTTGAGGATGGTAGGATAGTGATCATGATGTTGATGATATATATTGATTGTGATGCTGCTGCAGTTGATGATGGCAAGTTAATAAAGTAGTCTGGTGTTTTCTTACAGCTGGTGAGGGTTGCCATTGGTTTTGAATTGGAGTCATGTTTTCAGTGAAGCTTCTACACCGCAAGTTGGAAAAATATAGCAAGTTACATAAGCAACCAACAACAACCAAACCAAATCCTACGCTTAAGAAAAGGTACTGGTAATGTAGCTTCTGTGTACATTTAAAAGCACACTGGTATCCCTCTTAGCACAGAACCATGGGCCAGTTAATGGTTCATTTGCTCTACGGTAAAACAAACTCCCCAAAAAGGTTAGAGTGAGGGTGAGGTCACAGTGCGATAATGGGGATGTTATTGGAAGATGATAGACCAGAGGCAGAACCAGCTCAGTATACAATGCCTTGCATAAATGGATTTTTTTTTTTTTCTTGTTTTAACTAAAGCAGAACCAGACTAGTACACAGTGATTCACGTACAGTATGGTATATAGATTATACAGTAGATGCTCGATTAACAAACACCAATTTAGTGAAAGTCTGAGATAACGGAATAATTTTTTTCCGTTATATTTTGCCCTATTTAAGGGAAAATTTCCATTAAAACGAGTATAATTCTGATAAGGAAATTCCATATACAACAATGGGGGTATTACTTATGGGTTCAGACTGCTGTGTGTAGCACTGAGAGTTGGCATAGTTTGCCAGGTTTGAGTTGCCTTCAAGGATTTAGCTGAAAGTACCTCAAAATACTGGAAAATCTTCCCTTATATTGAGCCTTGGTTACAGAACTTGATTAGCGGAAAATTCAAGAGAACAGAATGGGGGTTGGCTGAATTAGTTTGTTAATGAAGCATGTACTGTATTTTTTACTTCCTGTCATGTGTATTTCTCCCACACAAATATACAGTACTGTAAAGTCCAATTATACAGAATTAATGAATTTACTTTATAGAATTGTTTTCAAATACCTAACACAACTTGAAATAGGTACTGTATGTATGATCTGTCCCGACAGTGTTCCATAGCTCTTTTCATCTCAGTTGATGGCTAAGAGTAGTCAGATTGGAGGGTTGATTTGACAAATAACCATAACTAAGGCTTATCAAATTTGATGCAAGAAGAAAAGTATGGGAATGAAGAGGTTAACTGTTTATATTTTAACTTGCAGGAAAAAAAAGAAGGCAGTAACAGCCCCCAGTTCAAAGAGACCAACACCAGACAATCATGACAACAAAGGAAACCCAGCTAAGAAATGCAAAGTGCAGAAAAACTATGGAGAAATGGATGTTGATGTCATTGCCAATAAATCTGTGAAACAAGAACTCCAAAAAACAAATGGAGTCTTGGATGTTGACGTCAGTGTAAACAAATCCATGATATGTACAGCATCAACTTTAGGTGCAAAGAAAAAGAAACTGATTAAAAAACTTGACGTCCAGAAAAGTAATGGAGTCATGGGTATTGATGTGAATGTCAATAAATCCAAGAAACGTATAGCATCAACTCTGGTCACGAAGAAAAAGAAAATGGTAAAGAAAAAAAGAGCAGTAAAGATAACTGGTCTGGTTGCACCCAATAAAGGAAAGAAAGAGTTGAGTGGAGGTAATACAAAAAGAAACACTGGAAAGATTATTTCACATAAATCTCAGAATAAAGAGAATGTTTCATATGAGGAAGTGAATGAAGGATTACTAAAGAAGCCTGGTCTGTTAGCACCCAGTAAAGAAAAGACAGGATTGAGTGAAGATAATCACAAAAGAAATCATGCTGAAGAAAAAAAAAGAAACAAAAAAAAGAATGCTCTATTTTACAAGGAAGATGAAGTGATGCAGGGTCTATGGAGCTCCCCAGAACATAATGACTTTGCAGATGGATGGAATGAGTGGGATGTTAATTTTAATAGCAAGACGGAGATGGAGAATTCTTTTGACAGGTCAGAAATGGATAGAAATATGGTAACACCCAATCCGGCAACAGCAGATAAAGTTTATGCTGGTAAGAAAAAAGGAAAGAAAGGGTTACATGCAGAGAAAAAACACACACCCAAGCCAGACAGTGGTTTTGAAGAATGGGATGATACCTTTAATAGCAAAATGGGCATGGAGAATATTTTTGGAGGGTCAGAAATGAGTGAAAAAATGGTAATGTCCAATTCAGAAAAAACAGGTGAATTTAACACTGGTAAAAAGAAAAAGGGGAGCAAAGGATCGAAGGCAGAGAGAAAAGTTAAAGCCAAGCAGAAGAATAAGCACGGAAGACCTACAGCTGAGCAAGAAAGTAACAACTGCCTGGATAAAAGTCATTTAGCTGGGGAGCCGCTGGGTGTGATACTGACAAAGGAGGACTCTGTAATTGCTGCATTGGCGCCAGGAAAAGCACTGTATCTCCAAGGGGTAGTTGGTATCCGAGCATTAATAGGCTCGGTTGAAGTCCTAGGATATACAGTAAAGGAAGGGGAGATGCAGATCATTTATTCCCTCCCAACTGCAGCTCTCCTGGGGGTAAGAGCTGTTGATGTGCGCTGTGTGGAACCATCAGATCCCCTGCTTAGGTCTAGAGGTGTGCCTGCTTTCTGGCTACAGGGTGTTATGGATAAGCAGGTGAATAGGTTTGCACTTTTTCATTGGATGTAATTTGTTTTCTTAGTTGGATATAATTGGTTTTCTCTCGACGTAGTGTTGCTCTCGGGTGATTGCCCTTTCCTCTCTTCCAAACTTCTTTCCTTCCATCCTTCTTCTTCTGTCTTTCTTTCCTTCATTCTTTCCTCTTCCTTCTGCCTACGAGTGACTTTACATTCCCTCGTCTGTCTTTTTTTCCTTCATTCTTTCCTCTTCATTCTGTTTATGGGTGACTCTGCACTAAGTGACAAGCCAAATGGTTTCCAGTACACCAGGAAACCATTTACTACACTTGGTGGTAACCATATTACCAAATTATGGCACCTAGTGGTTTAGTGGGTAATTAAGGTGCTCCAATCGGATTGAGCCAGTGCTGGTTTATATACAGGGGAGGGGTTGAGGTTAATTGCTTACACAATGCCACTCAGGGGTAGTGAGGCTGGTCACTCTCATCTTAAATGTTAGGACTATCTTGCCTAGTCCTGGGCTCCTATGCTCCTCATTGGACAACACAGGATTAGATGATGATGATGATTTTCACTTCATTCAATACATTTTCTCAGTACGGTACCTAACTCTTTGCACAGTTAATTCTTAGATTATGAAAGTGTTCCATTCTGGATGATTATACATGATTCACATTTACCTAGTACAGCTGTACTGTAATTGTGTGTTTTTGTGGCTCCAGGCTCATATAGACATGAACCCAGTGGGCTGTAGGCTGAAGCCGTCCTTCTCGTTCAGTCTATCATCCCCTTTCATGGGCTTGAGAGGGAATTGAGGGATATTTGCATAACTGGGCACCAGGACCTCCTGGTTACATCAGTGGTACTGTGAGCAAGCATTCCTCTCCAGCACCAGTCACATTTAGTAACAGTAAAAACCAATCCCTTATTACTCCCGTATGGGTGCAGAAAAGCATCATACCAGGTTACTACAGTACATATCATTTAAGCCGTAGGAAATCACTCTAGAATTAAAATGAATTTGCAGACAGATGGCGTGAGTGTGATTGAGTTTGAGAGGGTTAACCCCCCTGCAGTACAGTTCCTGAGGCGTGTTGGTTGGAAACACGTGCTGACATGTCAGTCAAACCAGCAGCCTTGGACCAAAATAGGAGCCTCTGTGGTAACGCCCAGCAGCTGTAGCTCTTACAGACTCATGCAAGAAGGGTCAGAATGGCACAGTATTATTGACACCATCAGGACAGCATGGAACTTTGGCAATAGTAAGTTAGTCTGTGTTTATTAGTGTTAGTGCACTAGGATATGCTGTAAATATATTTTGTTGCTTTCACAAATCCATTCAGGAGTGAGCAACTGGTCATTCTTGCCATAAATGGATTAATAACCTAATTCTGGGCCCTTATGTTCCTGATGGTGCAGCAGTAGTGTAATACATACAGTACACTTAGACTTTTGCGCTTTCAAGTGAAGATGTCCTTAGGTGGGAGAAAAGTCAATGTAATGTTGATAATGATATACTGGTATTTAATAAAGTGTGATGACAATGTATTTAAAACAGTGTGATGATGGTGATGATTATGCAGTATATCTAAAAGCTCCTACAACATTATGATGGTGATGATACATTTTATACCCTGTTTCACTGCAGCGCCACGTGTGGTTGTGTGCGGTGGTAAAGGTGTGGGCAAGTCCACTTTCTTGAAGTGCCTGGCAAACTCTCTCCTCACCACCTCCAGCATTCTCTGTCTTGACCTGGACCCAGGACAGCCAGAATTCTCCCTACCCACATGTCTGTCTCTCGTCAAGCTGAATAAACCTTTGCTGGGACCTCCTCACACACAGGTATAGTTTTTTCACCATAACTTTACCCAGATTTTTTTTCTTTTTACAGCTTAGCTGTATCATGTACCTCAGCGGCAAAACTGACAATGCTGTGGCTATATATCCTTTCCATAACATCTCTTCATGACTACTTTTTTTTTTTTTTTTTTACTCTAACTTGGCCAAAAATTACCATCTCTACATGTTTATTGCTGAGTTTTAACAATAGATTAACACTGGAGTATGATCCTGGTCACAAAGAAGCACTATGGAAAGGATACAGAGGTGTAGCTGTATCTTTTTATACCACAGAGTAGTGTGAAATAAGCTGCAAAAATAAAAAAATTTAGGCCAAGTTAGAGTAAAAATGGTATAGCAACAGATCGTCATGTTTTGTCCATTGTAATATGACTGCTATTTTATAAGTACAGTATTGCATCAAAACAGTGGCACATAGCAGCATAAGCCCTGTAATTGTCCATCACCTAAACAGCACGTCAGTGACATCGCAGATTACGAGAAGCAGGTGGTGGTTGGTGACATCAGCCCACAGTTCATGCTGCAGAGGTACCTGGCTACAGTTGAGCTCCTCCACCACATGACATCACAGCACCCTGACATCCCATTGCTTGTCAACACTATGGGATGGGTTGAAGGCACTGGACTGGCAATTAATGTGGATGTTATAAGGATTGTCCAGCCAACACACGTGGTTCAGATTAACAGCCGATCTGCATACAGGTGTGGACCCAGAGTTTCAGCCTTTTGTAGCTTATTTCTTGTACAGTAATTGATTCAAAACAACAGCCAAACTGCAAACAGGTAGAGTCATTTTGCCTATACATGGTGGAGATTTTCATCCTTTGGAGCTTATCTCACACAGCTCAGTGGCAGAAAATGAGAGTATTATGGCTCTGTATCCTTCCATAATGCATCTTCATTACTGCCATCAGGTACAGATGGTTTGCTTTCACCTGATGGAACTTGATCACTCCTGCAGCTAAAATGCTAGATTCAGTTTGACAAGCCTTTGTCGTAAGAAAATAATGAATCTTCTTAGGTACTGTAGCTAATCAGTTTATTTTCACTAGACAGAAGTGGGCCACTTCCACAACATGAAAGCTAAACGAAGGTTGCTTGATGTTTCATGAGCTTTAGTTCTGGAGTAGGAATGACTTTCCTTAGTGATTATAGCTCATTCACCTTAACTTTTGTAGTATTTTCATCCTTTTGTGGCTTATTTCCCATAGCTCAGAAACAAAGTTTAAAATATAGCTACTTTTTATCCTTTGTGTAGCACTTCATTACTAGCATCGTATTCTAATGTCAGTCAGTCTGGAGAGGAGGCAATTTTAGGCAGTTTTGGTAAAAGTGAAAAGATAAATCCAGTTTAAAATGCTGGTTAAACGAGTGTAGCATCCTTTTTAAATTGGGTCATTGCACAGGAATTTCCCAATGGATATGAAGAGACACGCAGTCATGAAGGCCAAGGAATGCATCATCACAAAGCCCAGAGAGACGGAGCTTCACTACAGCTTCACAGCGCTCAGGTCTGATATTTGATGATAATTTCTAAAGCATGTATCAGTTGTGTAACATGAACAACTTTTTTTGTACATACACTTTGTAATGTGAGATGCTGGCCGATTACATCTAGCAGTCAGTATTCCAAAAATGTGGTTGTGTTAGAACATGTGTGACTCTTGTTGTTCCTGATGCATGCTAATCATCTAACATTTTCATATATTCCATAACTGGTAATGACAGAACATGTTTGCCATATTTGTATCATTGCTTACTGCACTTTACAGTGTGGGTTGCAGGCTGATCACATTCAACAATTATAGTTGGTCCATAAATGACTGTAAAACAAATTAAAGATGGTAATTATTGCGCACCAATCGGATTGAGCCAGTGAAGGTTTATATCCAAGGGATGGTTGGGGTTGATTGCGCATGCAGTGCCACTCAGGGATGAGTGAGGCTGGTCACTCTCATCTTAAATGTCGGGACCAACTGCCTAGCCCCGGGCTCCTACGCTCCTCATGGGGCAATGTAGGATTGGATGATGGATGGATGGATGGATGTTTACAACTTTGTTGTATGTATAAAGTAGTCTCTACAAAGAAAAAAAATTAAAGATTTGCTTACAACTTTGTTGTATGTATAAAGTAGTCTCTACCAAGAAAAAAAAATTAAAGATTTACTTACAACTTTGTTGTATGTATAGAGTAGTCTCTACAAAGAAATCTACCTTTGTAGATTTATTTAAGAAACAACTCTAAGCTTTTCTTCTCTCAGAACTTTTGATTCTGTTAATGAAACTTTGATGGATGAATGTAGACTTTAATAGGAACCAGTGTTTTGATGCAGTAGTACATTTAAATTGATGGTCATGTCGTCACTTTAAGATTTTGGTGCTAGTGAATTATTTTGAAGAAAAGTCTTGGGAAACAGAAAATCAGCCTTTCCTCTTCTTATCATTATTATTATTGTTGGGGTTTATTGCTTACATAATGTCACTCAGGGATGGGTGAGATTGGTCACTCTCATCTTAAATGTCATGACCAACTTGCCTAGCCCTGGGCTCCTACACTGCCCATAGGGCAACAGAGGATTAGATGATGAATGAAAAATTAATTACATTATTACGATATTATTTCCTCAGCCAAGGAGGTTATGTTTTGCCTTGTGTTGGTTTGTCTCTCTGTCTGTTAGCAGGATTACTCAAAAAGTTATGAACAGATTTTAATGAAGTTTTGTTGAAGAGTGGTCCCGGATCTGGATCCGGAGTATCCTGTACTGTATCTCTAAAAGTTCTCATCCATCCATCCATTATCCAATCCTACTTTGCCCCATGAGGTGCATAGGAGCCCAGGGCTAGGTAAGTTGTTCCTGACAATTAAGATGAGAGTGACCAGCCTCACTCATCCCTGAGTGACATTACGTGAACCATCCCTTGGGTATCAACCTTCACCAGCTCAATCCGATTGGAGTGCCTTAATTATCCATTAAATCACCAGGCGCCTTAATTTGGTTTTACGATTACCACCCAGCCTAGTAAATGGTTTCCTGGTGTACAGGAAACCATTTCAAAAGTACTCAATGAATATTAATGAAATTTTGTGGAAAGGTGGGCCATGGACCTTGAAAGAATTGATTGAATTTTGGATCCAGATCCAGATCCAGGATTACTCAAGAAGTTATGAATGTATTTTGATGATAATTTGTGGAAGGGTGGGCCATGTTCCAAAGAAGAAATATTTAAATTTGGGGGCAGATCCAGATCCGGAGTATCCCGCACAATATCTCTAAAAGTTCTCAATGAATTTCTATGAAATTTTGTGAAAATGTGGGCCATGCGCCAAGAAAGAATAAATAAAATATTGGGGCAGATCTGGATCTGGATACTTTTTAATGGCAGTGGCATTGGCAGAGGTATGCACTCTCTGGCCACACTCTAGTTATTATTATTATTATTATTATTACTAAATGGCCCTCAGATCTGTAACGTCATCCAAAGGAACTGGCAGCTTTCCACCCCGGGAGCTTCGAGAGTTGCGTGTGCTGAATGAAGTGAGTCACTTACTGCAGGGCAGCAGAGGAGAACCAAGCACAGTAATAGTACCGTGGAATACTGTTGCCCTATATGTCTGTGGAGAGCAGATACCAAGGGAACGCATATTACAGGTCATCAATGGACAGCTGGTTGCTCTGTGTCAGGTTAACCCAGATTGCATAGAGATGGTTAGATCAGATCTTCCCAAGCACTTGCAAGAGGATGCCAGCTTTGGAGACCTCATTAGCTGGGGACTAATCTGTGGCATTGATCCAGTGGCCAGGGAGCTACACATTCTCATTTCATCACCATCACCACAAATCAGGAGCCATGTGAATGCCATCATCTTGCCCAAACTGCAACTGCCGACATCCGTGTATAAGCAGTTTTCTTCAGGTAGGTTGTTTGGTATCATCTTGCAGTATTTTTTTTAAGTCATCATCATCATCTTGTGTGTTTCCCACTTGCAGGTAGGATAGCACAGGTTCCATAATGCAAGGAAGAGGAAAAAACATCATAGTGGGAGAACTGGTCAACAGCAATAAATTTAATATTTATAAGTCATGATAAATGGGGCTGTGGTCTTTCTGAATCATCCAGACACTTTTTCCTCTATTGGTTCCTGTCACACCCAAGCAACATTATAATATTTTCAGCCCATACAGTATATAGGCTATATGTCCCAGGACTTTATGTACCAACAAGGTGATTCTTGACTGATTTTAAGTAAAAAGTGTTATTTTAATGTGGAACAGTTCTCAGCTGTTATGATGCTACATTTACTGATGGATCTTTTGGGTGAAATATAAGCAGGACCATTTTCACTCTTAAGTTTTCAGTAATAATAGTTCAATAATAGTTGAGAACTGGACTAATGTTCAAATAGCATTTTTTTTTTTTTTTTTTTTTTTTTACTCAAAATTAGCCCAGGAATCACCTTCTAAAGTTAGAATCTCAAGTCCTGGGACACCTTGTATATATGTGTGCTGGTAGTTGGTGACAGAGGCTTGAGAGGTGACTCAGTTACATTAAGAATTCTGAGAGCCCATCCATTCCAACCTATTTAAAAGTACTGTTCATCAAATGCCAACTTATTGAAGCATGGCTGCATTTTGTGTTGCCCCAACAGGCAGTGCACCGTACCTGCAGTCTTCTGATGAGATGGGAAAACCGAGGCTGAGAGTTGACCGCCAGTTGAAACCACGTGGCCGCAGTGGTGCCAGCAAGAAATGAAGACTTATTTTTATTTATATATTTTTTTAAATACTTGTTTATTATTTAATACTGCCTTCAGATGACTGTACTAAGGGACAAGTCAAATAGTAACCTGTAACCAAGGAAATCATTAACTAAGTTAGGTGCTTACTGTATAACAAAATGGATGCCTGGTGGTCTAGCAAGATACTTGGAGACTCCAGCTGGATGGTATCCATTCCATCCAAGGAATAGGTGGGGGTTTATTGTTGATATAATACCTCTCAGAGGAGAGTCTGGTTGGACACCTTGACCTTAAATAAAGTCAGATGTGTAGCCAAGACCTGGATCCCTATGATCCTGATGAGGCACAAAGGAATTGGCCAGCAGTCCTCCAGCATGCCACATACCCCCACAGGTCACCACTTAGCACTAATACCCACTGTCTGTATTGAATACATGCTAGAGCTGTCTCATTCAGGACTGGTGTTATAGTATTAGAGGGGGTGTTTTTTGCAACAAGACTGAGTGTTGTGAAAAGACATGATTGCATGAAATTTTCTGATAGTTTTATAATTAGGTAATCTGTGTGGTTCTGGGATGGTTGATAGAGGTCTGGGATGTACATACATACATACATGAAAATGATGCCATGTTTCTACTTTAAGAACCCTGTATTGAGGTTGGCCACAGTGCAGCAGATGTTTTCAGTGGACTGGAAGCTAAACTAATTGCCAGAACTAGCTAAGTAGCTCCCAGCAGTTACTGGAAGCTGTTGGGAAAGAAGAAATATGGTGTGAAGTCTACCATTGCCAGTTCAGTGATTTTTGTTTTTTTAGCCAACTGTGAGATATTTGTTTTCATTTAGCTGGAATTTCTTAGAGGTGCATTTACCAAATGTTATCAGTCACCTAGCAATTATAGCTTATTTTAAAGAAACTGTTGTGTTTAGTGAGTTAAA
Organism: Coenobita brevimanus; assembly: GCF_032717465.1. NCBI lineage: Eukaryota > Metazoa > Arthropoda > Malacostraca > Decapoda > Coenobitidae > Coenobita > Coenobita brevimanus. The sequence continues at coordinate 30,266,448 of NC_137012.1, forward strand.
CACTGGAGGGATGCCTTCACATAATGGGACCAGTATGACCATGTGGCTCTGCTGCCTGGTTTTACAAATGTCTCTCAGCTATCTCTCGGTCCCTCTGAAGAAGGATTCATGGATTGCAGGAGAAGGGTGGCTTCAGCCTGCCGTCCACAGGGTTCACATCTAGACGAGTCTAGAGTCACAACTACTGTATTACTATTAACAGTTTTTGAGAAAGTTTAGTGACATTCTTGAGACTGGTTTGCAGCCATATTGGGACTGCAGAAGCCTGTCTTCTAACCCTCCATGGTTCAAACCCAAGCTGTGATGAGTTTTTTTGTGCTTTCAAAACACTGCTATACTCCTTTCACCCTAATTTGGCCAAGATTTTCATCCTTTTGCAGCTTGTTTTACATCTCAGTGACAGAAAAGATAATACTGTACTGGTTCTAGATCCTTTTCACAGCACATTTTTGTGGCAAGCACTGCTTGTTGTTAATTTATTGTCACAACTCAGCATTCAAGATGGAGACGTAGTAGTTTTTGGCCAAGTCAGAGTAAAAAAAAATACTGTATAGCCTTATGTGAGGGATATTTGGTCATATGATGCCATTCATGAACTAGTGAAGATTGTCACCTTCACCTTAAAACTCAGGAATGAGCAGCCTAACCTCAGGTCCCTATGCTTCTGATGGGCCAAGAAGGAATTGGATGCTGATTGGATGGATGCGTTTTACTCATGCTGCCTCCAGATACGTTTTTAGGTATCACAGACAAGCAATACTTTTCAAACTGGAAGAGTTAGATATGACCTTTATTCACCTCCTCGGTATTACAGATCCTTCCTGGCGAATAATCTGGAGTTAAGAATAAAATGTCTTCTGGTTGAAGGAGTTAATAAAAGGGTGTAACCTATCAGTTCACACTCCATTTCAAAAAGTCTTTCTTTTGCTAATTATAATCACCAAAAAGCAGCCAAAGTAAAGTTATAATAGTAATCAGGTGGAAGGTGTTAAATTTGGCAGAGAGGGAGTTTATTTCCCATCTCCCCCCCCCCACACACACACACATAGGCCAAAGTTGCAAAGTTGCTGCTTTTTTCATTAGATATAGGGGATATAATAATTATAAAGATATTTTGCAATTTTTGATGGCTGAACTCTAGAGCATTCGTGGTACTTAATGTCTAGGGATTGATTTTCAATATTTCACTCATATTTAAGGTTGCACTTTAGAGCAGTGGAAATGAGTTATCTGAGTGGAACGTGTGGTGTAATGTTGGAGAGAGTGACAAATGAGGAAGTGAAGAAGCGTTGTGGAGTGGATGTGGACGTGATAGCAAGCGTTGGGAGAAACACACTGAGGTGGTTTGGCAATGTGGAGAGGATGGAGAGTGAGAGACTGACGAGGAGAATGTATGTGAATGAAGTGGAGGGGGGGAGGGGGAGGCCGGAGATGAGATAGAGGGATGGAGTGGAGAGGTATATGAGAGAGGGGTGTGAGCTGGGAGCAGGGCAATGAAACGGCGCGGGACAGGGAGACATGGAGGCAATTTGTTTGTGGCCACCCCTTACGGGATTAAGGTGTCTAGCAATAAACAGATAGACTAATATTCTCTTGTATGTTTATCGAATCATATGAACTTTTTTTATTTAGTTAACTGGGGTAGCCTGTGGTGCATTGGTTAGAACGTCAGGTTTGGAACTACACAAGCCCGAGTTCAGTTCTCAGGCCGGTCACACTTGGACGCATTTCCCCCCTCTGTTAACTCTGCATTACAATTGGGAATGTGATCAACTTTTGCGGGTCGTATTGGAGGGAAGGGATTACCGTAATAACTCTCGTGCAGACGATAGGCAATACGCTAATCTTCAAGCTATAGTCTTGCGGCTTTTGAGCACAAGATTGGCCATTTATGAATTTAGATTTTTGTTATGCTAAAGGAAAAATAAGATTTATAGAAAACTTTGCTGATGGCTCGTGTAGTCGGTAGGTATGGATTTCACGGCAAGAATATAGCGGTCTTGAGAAGTTTAGCGATAGTTGTGAATTTAGTATTCCAGCGGAAAAGTTAAGCTTATAAACATTCATTGCCTAATGCGCCTCTTCCAGCCGACGGGCATTTAACCATTATTCTAAATGCATATATTTTTTAGAAAGTGTAGCGGTAAATGTGAATTTCGATTGGCAACTCAGACACAGACACAAGTATGGCGGCCACAAGGAGGTTACAGAAGGTAAACCCGGTCGCTGTCCGCTATTTTACCCGTGAAGTCCGTAATTATTTCTGTAAATTTTGCACCTGGTGTAACTATGTGCATAATGTGAATATTTATATGGGACGAGGAGGTATATTTCGTGGTTTTTAATGGTGAATAAGAGTTGATGGAATCGAGGTCGACTGTAAATGTTTGGCTTCTCTTAGCACTGTCATAACTCATTTAATGCTGCTTGGTCCTCCAGCCTATTATTTGGCTCCATGAAGTCAATTTTATGCGGCCAAACTTACAGTTGTATATATACTTAGGGATACAACCACCCAGCAAGGATTTTGTCAGAGTACGTATTGGGGTTGCAAGTCACTGTCAAGGGTGGCGTAATTTTGACTTTTTGAGTGAGATTACCTTCATGCATTAACCCCTTCCTCCGTGGCAGGTCACATTTATTTTATTATTGCTTATTTAACACCATTATATTTCGAAAAAAATCTAAGAGCTCCGTTTCATGTCAGTGAATATTGTTTCCATTAGGCTGTGAAGTATTGCCTGATTTTCATTGTAATAGGTTTAAGAACTGAGATTACGGGGCCTTTAAGTTCAGAATCTAACCATTTATACACAAACCAAGCCTAACTGGACTTAACTATGGAAGCCACACTTGGTCCTATGTTATTGTATCACCTGTAACAGTTATTTCTGCATAATTGTGAACACTCATTACCCTTAAACCCACATGGTAGGTAACATAGGAGACTTTGAGTATTACACCTGAATGTCGTGGGTTTTGTATTGTTTTATTATCACAGTTTGCATTAGCCAATGAAGATATTGGGGTATAATGCACAGAATCAAGACCATCTTATTTATTTTGTTATGAATGGAGGACATTGTAATAAGGTGTGTGATTTTTTTTGTTTCTACCTGTTCATCTGTAAAAATAAATAAGTTGCTAAGTAAAAAGTGTTACAAAATCTGTGCCACTTACAATACAGCTCTAGAAAGGACTGTAATAGACTTTGTCTCATATGCAAAACTTGTCAAATCTAACCATTGTTTTTTATTCTGTATGGGAGGGAGGAATGTTCAAGATAGTACTAGTATAGGTTGTCATTATCATTATTATTATCATTATTATTCTATGCTTGGTTATCTGTTTGTGTATACTGTATGTCCATAAGTACTGAAGGTTTATGCTGCCATTGACCCAGGGAGGTGCCGCCTTGAGAGTGAAGTGTGGTTAGAAATTTGGTAAGTAGCCAGATGGTCATCAGTCTCAGGCAGGAAATATTCAGCTACCGATAGTGTCATAGCCCAGGCTGAAACTCTAACATTGTTACAAAATACACATCATGGGTTTTTGTCCCAATAGTTTCCATCACCTTTGTGCCTATAACTTCTTTGTGGATATTGTTAATAGTGGGTTTATGTTTCAGGAACTGGCAGACATCCGCAAATCAGGCATCAAATCTTTCCGAGACATACAAGTGGATGAGAGCAACATCTTGACATGGCAGGGTCTTATTGTACCAGTGAGTGATTTGTCTCTCTTTGTCATATTTAGATCGAGTTTATTATTTTTGTTGGCCTAAATTTGACATCTTATTATCTTGAGTAGTGAGCTGTAACAAGAGATTAACACTACAATATGCAAGTCATAAAAAAGTGCCATGGAAAGGACACTTAGCCACAGTATTGCCATATTCTCCTATTGACCAACATGGATTAATCTATGAGGGGCAAAAATCAGCGCCAAGTTAAGGTAAAATAGCTTTAGTAACTAGAGAGACTTACTCCTGCCACATAACCAAGGCCCAGTGAATTTCAAGCAACAATGAGTAAGTTTTCAAGTTCGGGAGTGGTCCAGTTCAGTCAGGTGAAAACACAAGTCTCTGTGGTATCAGTGTAGTACAGTATTACCTGAACTATTATTGGATATTTCTTTCAGGAAAATCCGCCTTACAACAAAGGAGCGTTTAGGATTGAGGTAAACTTCCCAGCAGAGTATCCCTTCAAGCCACCCAAGATTAACTTCAAGACAAAGATATATCACCCCAATGTGGATGAGAAGGGACAGGTTAGTGAGAGAGATAGTAGTGAACGGGGTTAATGAATGCAATATCAAATATGCACAGACACTGTTTTGTAGAGTGTAAGGTGAAATTGTGTGGTAACAGTTTTGTGTTGTTACAGGTGTGTTTACCCATCATCAGTGCAGAGAATTGGAAACCAGCCACCAAAACGGACCAAGGTATATCGTTGTTCACTTTGTTTATAAAGGCTATAACATACTTGCATGTGTTGGCATTGGCCACTGAATGGCAGCTCTCCACAGTGCTTGATCTCTAGCAGCCTCTTTATTCAGTCTCCCATAACCCTGAGGTCACACACCATGACCTTATCCCAGGATCTACCTCTCACAACTCTACAGTCGGTGTTTACCCCTCTCACCCTGCACACCCACTTCTCCTCCATCCTCTCCACAAGCCCAAACCCTCTCAGCCCACTCCATTCTCATGTGCTCCAAAGCTCATATTCATGTGAGCTGAGGAAACCTTTATTTACTGTAACCATTTCAGTTGGAATGGTCTCATACTCTAATTGAAGAAAATTATCTTGGGGCATCGGGCATTAATAACCGAGATGCCATGGCATTGAAGGGGTTGATTAATAATACTTTTTTTTTTATTATTATTATTATCACTGGACATGCTGTTCATAGTGTCCTCGCTTTCATACTTTCCTTGTTTTCCGAACCGAGCCTCATCCCATCTTCGGACAGGGAAAAAAGGCTATGGTGATGAGGGGGAGGAGGAAGAAGGTGGTGATGAAAGGGAGGAGGATGGTGGTGGTGGTAATGATGATGAGAGAATGAAGATGTTTGTAGTGATGGATCTCTGACATCTGATCAGCTTTCATCAGGCAGTCAGCAGACACATATGATTATCTTATTAAACGGAGATAATCCTTGCTGTACAAATTACTTGCATGTATAATTTGTGATATTTGTTTGTCAATGTGTTTCTCAAGGTTAAATACCTGGTGGTTTAGTGGGTAATTATTGCGCTCCAGTTGGATTGAGCTGGTGAAGGTTTATATCCAAGGGATGGTTGGGTTGATTGCTCATGCAATGCCACTCAGGGATGAGTGAGGCTGGTCACTCTCATCTTAAATGTCAGGACCAACTGCCTAGCCCCGGGCTCCTATGCTTCTCATGGGGAAGTGTGGGATTGGATGATGGATAGAAATGGATTTCAGACTCAGGACGATATTCTCGTTTAATTAGGAAGCTTTCCCACACCTCTTCCATCATGATTTATTTTCCCATTATAGATTATGATTCTCTTTTTATTTTATGGCAGCTTACATAGTATAACTTTCATCATCATCCCACTTCTTTTTCTCATCCACTGGTAGGGTGAGATGGGGTCCACAAAGCAAGGAAATTATATACAGTACGTATTTGGTAGTGTGCAACAACAACGTGGTAGGTGGGGGCACTCTCCATCCACTCACTCGATGTAATGCTACTTTGGGTGTCTGCCCTTTCCTCTCTTCCTTCCTTCCTTCCTCATCTGTCTTTCTTTCCTTCATTCTTTCCTCTTCCTTCTGCCTACGGGTGACTTTACACTCCCTCCTCTGTCTGTCTTGCCTTCATTCTTTCCTCTTCTTTCTGCCTATGGGTGTCAACACTGAGTGACAACCAAATGGTTTCCTGTACACCAGGAAACCATTTACTATGCTGGTTGGTAACCATATAACCAAATTAATACATCCGGTGGTTTAGTGGGTAATTAAGGCACTCCAATCAAATTGAGCCTGTGTAGGTTTATATCCAAGGGGTGGTTGGGTTTATTCCTCACGTAATGCCACTGAGGGATGAGTGAAGCTGGTCACTCTCATCATAAATGTCAGGACCAACTTAAGCCTAGCCCGGGGCTCCTACACTTCTTATGGAGCAACATAGGATTGGATGATGGATGGATGGTGGTGTGAAAAATAACCAACAGTGTGCCAGTTGAATTGGGCCATACACTCCTTCACTCACCATTTAAGCCCCCAGAAACCTGACTACCTCATGGGCACACCTTGCCACATGTTGTGTATATGCTTCATAATTACCTCTCAATCAGTTTTGAAAAGTCTCAGAGGGAGAGCCAAACACTTGTCATGCATTCCTCCATACAAATTTTATTCAGCCAGGTTGATCCCTTGCTTGATCAACCTCCATACCTTTTGCTCACACTCATTTATCATATCTGTCCACCTTTGTAGCCTACCATGCCTCCTCCCATCTGCAAATTCACTTAAGCAATACCTTTTTCACCACCCTGTTTATACCGATATATACCCATTCTTTCCATGTGGCCGTACAACGTAAGCATGCTGTCTTCAGCTCTGTCATCCACAGACTTGTTTACTCTCATCTTGCACAGATCACATTCTTTAGTATCCACTTTCCACACTCCACAGACATTTCTCAATAACCCTATCTTCACTGTTCTGACTCAGATTAATTTTCATGCCAAACCAGTCTCACACCCACACAGTCATCTTGCAGCTTCCACACACAAACCTTTTTTTCATGAGACCATAATCCACCTTTTTCTTATAGGTATTGAAAAATGTAGGTAGTAGATGGGTAGCTGCCATCAACCCTAGGAGGTACTGTGTTGAGAATGAAATGTAGCCTCAGCTATATTGTGGCCAACTCCAATACATGGATTCCTTAAGAAACGTGGCATCATTTTTAGATTGCAAAGCTGAATCAACCTTTTTCTTTCAGTAATTGAGGCTCTAATCAACCTGGTTAATGAACCAGAGCCCGAACACCCTCTCCGTGCAGACTTAGCTGAAGACTACACCAAAGACCGCAAGAAGTTCATGAAGAATGCGGAAGAGTTCACCAAGAAGAACTCTGAGAAGAGGCCGGCTGACTAACTGGTTTGCCTGTGTGTAGTTCTGTGATGTAAACAGGGCACTTCTCAGGCCACACACACACAGCAACTTAGTTTTTTTTTTTTTTTTTAATGGGGGTTATGTGAATGCTGCTTGATTTTTTTATTAGGTTTTTATTTTATACATTAATTAGAGGGGGTTAATATGAATGTTATTTGATTTTTTCCCCCAATTAACTAATATACAAAAGGGATCAACATTGTATTCTGATGGGGGGGATTGTATTATCGTTGGCTATGATGTCTTAATTTTATTCTTGCTGTACCCTGATGGTTCTTTTCAGCTTAGGATCAGTTCTTAGCTCTAGGGTGATTACCTATACCCTTTGTTAATCCCTTCATACCAAAGTACTTTCATAAGCTAAATAAAATCATGTGACAGCAGCAAGAATATACTGAAATGGATGTCACCCAGCTTCAGGAGACTAAAAGCTTAAGTGAGAGTCATGATGTGAGTGAGGTTACATGGAAAAAATGGCTCCACTGTATTTTGTAGCTACTGTACTGCCAGCACTTTGATTACAGTGGAGTGGTTTAATATTTTTGGTATGATGATGTCCCCTTTTTTGAATTATTATTGCTATATTCAGATGCTGTAACTCAACCTAGGAAAGACTTGGAAATGAATATGTTAGATAATTATTCCCTTGAGTGGAAAATGATCATCTGTAGGTAGAAAAATAAATACATCTTTGGACAGACTGTGTTCAGCTCTTCCGTACAGTGACGTCCCTTTTGGTTCATCCTTGCAACATTTTTCACCATTATGGGTATTACTTCTCATAGTGCAGAGTTGATAGAGTAGTAGGCATCCCATGATGGCTTTTGCTTGTTCAGCTGAATTATGTTTTTCTCATTCTGTTCCTGAGACTACTAGATGATTTCATCACATTTGGAAATGCCATTCATATTGAAGTAGTTTACCAAGGCTGTATCTGACCATTCAGGTTCCAAAATCTGTCCCAGGCAGAGTAAAACTGTCTGGAAATATCGAGAGTGAAACACACAAAAAAAAGTCAACAAAGCAGTAGTGGTAGTTACAACTCCAGGCTCAAGCGTACAGGAAACCCAGTAGACTACACACTACAGTTGCCCTCTGCCTGCAATCGACCATCCTCCTTTTGGGGGATATAGTTAAGGGACATTTGTATAACTAGGCAGCTTAGCCGACTGGTTATATCAGTGCCATCACATGAAGGCATCTCTCTAGCATTGGTGTCAAGAAAAAAAAAAAAAAAAAATCAGAGTGAAAAGGTTAGTCGCACTACTCCAGTCTGCAAAACCTCATCTAAGCCAGGGGGGGGGGGACTGCTCTGAAGGTAGCAAGAATAAAATGAAAAAAGGATGTCATTGTAGTGGAGTGAGTATTCTGTATGAGAAACATCTTTTTTTAAGTTGATATATAAATGTTTAAAAAGTGCAGATGAATTAAGAAATGAGGTAAGAATATATGAAACTTATACATTTGTGATATACACTTGTGTTCTAAGTGGCTTTGGAGGTTTCTTAGCAACCTCTCCTTGGCTATTTATTCTGCACATTACACCTCATCATGCTTTTTATTATTGGTGCAAAGTTTGTCATACCATGCTCTTTATTATTGGTGCAAAGTTTGTCGTACCATAGCTCTCTCTCTCTCTCTCTCTCATCAAACTTAGCCAGCTTGAATAGGTCTTAGTTGCATAAAATTCAGTGGGTCATATATAAGAAGCAGGAACAAGTCTCCATGCTTACTAGTCAAGTTAACCCAGTCCAGCTGTCCTAGGCCATCAACTGAGCTTAAGGGGTTAGGGATCACTGTGAGCTTAATACAAATGAGCTGTCAAGAATGTTAAGGTGTAATATGCAGAATAAAATCACTAAGGAAGAGGTGGTACAAAACCTATGCTGCATAAAATACGCTTTATAATAATAAATAATAATAATAATATGTTGAACTACAAAAGCATTGTAGTTATTGGAGAGGTGGGTCATAATCCAAGATGATGATTTTTCTGTTTCCACTTAATTAAATTTTTCTGTTGTACCAGAAGTTGAATATGACAGCCTTATTTTTCAGTGAATCTTTATCCTTGTAGCCAAGTAGTCAGTAATGGAACTTCTGCATTCATTATTTCAAATATAAGTCAGAAAGCTTATCAATCCAGCAATGTTTGTTGTTTTGTTCTGTATCTCCAGGCTATTTTATTCTGCAGTCAGTTTGTTTTCACGCAGCAGAACTAGACCACTGCCACAGCATGAATTATAAGTTGTGGTTACATGAAACTTAGTTATTTGTAAGGTAGCAGTGTCTCCTTGGTTACTAGTTTTAATTGCACATCCAGTCTGACAGTGCTTGGCTGGAAGGGATGAGGGATCTTTAAATGTGATATGCAGTAGTTAAGAGGAACCTTTACTGATGACAGGGGTTAATGAAGGTTGTATCATACTGCTCCAGTTTGAAAAGTATATCCTTGGCATGGCATGATGATGAATATAATAACCTGGAGAGAGCAAGAAAAAATAGTCATCAGAATGAATGGGCCAAGAATTGATAGCCAATGTGGATAAAGTTTTGATTACAATTTTTTTTTCCTACAGTTACATTTAGTTTTTAGTATGATTTATTAAAGGCATTAAAATACACCATTGACTTTATTCTGCTTCCTTTTCTTTTTCTTTTTCTTTTTTTTACCAGTTGTTTACCATTTATTTATACATTAAATCATTATACAGTATGTCACTAAATTTATATATATATATAAAATATCATTGGTTTTACATTAATTCCTTGTTTAACACACACACTGTACTCAAGAAGGATGCCATCATGTGGTACTGATGTAACCAGATGGCTTATCTGTTTAGTTATCTGTACGTCCCTCAGTTACTTCCCTCTTCCCCAAAAGGAGGGTGGTGAACTGCTGGAGAAGGGCAAGTTCCGCCTGCAATCCATACGGTTCACATTTCAGATAAACCCGAAGCTACAACTGCTATTACTACTAACTTACTTAAAATCAGTACCGTATTCAGTATACACTGGGTCACAACATCATACATATTTTTATTCTTTCAAGTTCATGATTGCTTTTTTAACCCTGTGAATCTGGGTGCTGTTCTTTTTAGTACTGTATATTCTTAGTGCTACCAGAGAGTTTTATAGAGCTTTAAGTCATCTCCTGTTGAAATGCTTTATTAGGCTGTATCTAACCCAGTTTGGTAGTTCATGTGCTTTGTTTATAAAGGCTCCAACATGCATGGATCAACCTTTGTCACCTACAGTATTGGCAGTTCTCTACACTCCTGAGTTGAATAGAATCGTCAGGTGATGGGAATAATAAAATTTTAATAATGTCGCCAGCCCCAGTGAGTTCATATATGAAAATCTAATATTTCATGGAACCTAGCCCTCAGTGATAGTGATTTTCTCTTAACCCAGTTGTTTATATGAACTTATCCACAATCATAAAATGAGGAATTAGTGTACAGTACTTCCCTTTTATTATCATATATGCACCATTGATTTGATTATGTGTCCCATTTTAACTGTCAGTGTACAGTACACTCTCAATTATCTGACGTTGTTCAGCCAAGTCCCACGCCAGTTAAAACAAAATGCCAAATATTGCATAGTGCCCCTCATTGGCTCAATATTCGGCGTCAAGCCGGATATTGTGTTACTATCCGCCTCGAACCTCTATCCTAGAAACTCCCACGAGTAAAAGATGAAAATTAAGCATAAATTACAATAAAATAATGATAGAATACTGTAATACAGTAACACAGCACCTGTTGACTACCGTGTACGAGCTGGATGATACACCTCAACGCCAAATATTGCATAGAACCGCCGGGTATGTCCCGTTTCGGTGCCGGATATTGCATAGTTTCACTGGATGTTGCTTTAAATAGAGCTGAGCCAGCAGCGCCGGATATTGCGACGACGGATAATTGAGAGTTTACTTTACATTATCTATTTGAAAAACTAATGCTTCTTTCTTGTAGGAACCTAACCTTCGGTGAGAGTAATTTTCACTTTACCCAGTTGTTTCATATGAACATATCCACAGTATTAAGTGAGGAATTAGTCTAAGTCCTTTTTTGGATCATATATACACCACTGATTTGATTACATATCCTGTTTTGACCATCATTCTACCTGAGAAGTGCCCACACTTAGAGATATGTTAGTATCCAAAGTCTTGCTGCCACTTCTGAATATTTTTAAAAGATGACAATATAAAACACTTGAGAGATTTATTGATTAGAGTTTTTAACACTTCAGTCCAATAGTGTATTTTCTAAGCTTTATTCTGGCTACCAACAGATGATTTTTACCCAACTTTGGAAGGATCTCAGTGAAGGGGCTAAGTAAGGCTGTACAGGATGCCCCAGGAAATATATGGGAAACTTCAGGAGGTTTATATTTGGCCTGATTTTGAGTAATGAATACTATATAAACACATATAGTTCTCTGCTGTTACCAAGCCACAGTTACTGACAACCTCATAGCAAAAATGGTCTCCCTCATAATTTGCCTATCAGATTATCAGTAACTGTAGCTCTGTAATGGTTGAGAATTGGGCCCATTTTAATATAGTATTTTTTAAACTGAAATTTAGCCCAAGAGTTACTGCTTAAATTTCTTGCACGCTCCCAAACTCCTTATATCAAACCCCATCAGATCCAAATCCTTCACAACTTGAATAAATGTGTCTGGGAGTAGCAGCATAAGCTTTAAAAATACATTATCAGAGTGAAGGGCACCAACACATACCCAAGAAAGTATGATGAGTTTGGTGATGAGAACATGTATTGAACGTGTATAGTATAATTATGGCATGAAAGGCGACTGGAAGTTATCTACACTGGCTTGTAAATAAAGAAAACCCAGTCGCATTTTTTCACAGCCTCGCCCCATCCATGGGTGGGAAAAAGGAGGTCAAGATGATTTTTTTTTTTTTTTTTTTTTTCCCCACTAAGCCAGAGAACATGTTGCCCAGTTTTTGTACTTAATGATAATTCATCAGTATGTAGGTCCTCCTTATAAGCATTTCTTCTGGCAAAAGTAAAGAATGATTGCCTAGTCAGCTTGTTTTCACCTGACAGAAGTGGGCCACTCCTACAACTTGAGCACTAAGTTGCAATGGCTGTACAGATGCTTTAGTGGCTTTGTTTTCTCCTCGTGGAACTAACCACTCACAACTTAAAATACTATGGCATGGTTGTGTGAAATTTGATGAGCCTTAGTTCTGAGGCAGGGAATGAGACTCCTTAACTACCAGTGAAATTTCCCCTCCAGTCTGACTACACCTGGCCATCAAGTGAATTGAAAAGGGGTTATGGATCTTTGTCAGATGAGGACAAACCTGCTATGGTCAGATCAACCTTTCAGTCTAACTAAACTTCTCTATCAACTGAGCTGAAAGGAGTTAGGGATCTTCCTCAGGTTAGAGCAAACTGACTATAAAAAAGAAAAATTGCCTGTATGGTACTCTTGTCACTTTAACTTGGCAGAAACTGACATCTATCCATATTGAATACTGAACTGGAGCAAGAGGTTAACAAAAACAACGCTAATCACAAGAACTGTTTTGGAAAGGACATTGAGCTGTAGCATTTTTTTTTTTTATTCTTTCAAGCTACATAAAATGGGATGCAAAAGATGAAAATCCTTTGCCAGATTGACATGAAAAGCATTGTATTAACTAAAAAACTGTTAATCATAAAGAATTGCTATGAAAAGGATGTAGAGCTGTAGTATTGTCTTATTCTTCCATCAAGTTACATGAAATAAGGTGTGAAAGAAAAATCTTTACCAGGTTAAGGTGAAGAGAATTGAAAATCTTGGCCAAGTTAAGGTGAAAAAAGTATAACAGTTTTAGTGTTACATATAGCGGTACCTTGCCAGTTTGCCCAGTTTAGTATTTATATGTAAAAAGTTGTAATATAAACACATCTCTTATAACGGGGACAGCCTAGTGTTTGTGTTTGACTGGCATAAATGCAACTTCTTTCACTCCACGCTGCATTTATGCAAGTGTTTTGATAGCTGGTGGTCTTGTGCTTAGAACACCCCAGTTGGAGTAACAGCCAACCATAGGTTCAATCCCCAAAGGTGACTGAAGACTTTTGATCATGTAATGCTATCATAGGAAGTAGGCTGGTCATCTACCCTTTAATGATGGCTGTCCACAGGTTTGATCCCCAAGAGGTGATTGAAGGCTTTTTGTTTGTGTGCAGCTTCAAAGGGAAGTAGGCTGGTCATCTACTCTTAAATGTTGTATACAGGACTACAGTAGCCTGGTCTTGTGACCCTTAACATTAATGGGGGTAAACTGAGACTGGAATGACAGCCTTCTGTAGGTTAGATCCCCAAAAGGTGACAGGAGGGTTTTCAGTCATGTATATACTGCCATCAAGGGAAGTAGGCCTTAATTATACTTGGCTACTGTAGCCTAACTCTGGGACCCCACACCTCATGGGGGATAAAAATATGACTGGAATGACAGCCTTCCATAGGGTCAATTCCCATTTGTGATGGGAATCTTGTTTTCATCATGTCCTCCCACCAGGCGAAGTAGGCTAGTCAGCTACCCTTAAATGTGATGGACTACACCTCAGAGGGGGGGTAAAATGGAAGTGGTTGTTTAATGTTTGGCTACCAGTTTGATTGCTAGGTTACAGTAAACCTTCCATTGGTATCACTTACTGGTACAGGCATGAGTCAGAGGTTCAGCATATTGTATGTATGATGTTTGTGTTCTGATGTTATGGGCCATTTCCACAGCTGTAATGTTAAGCTGAGGTGGCATGAAATTTAATAAGCCTTGGTGATGAGGTAGGAATGAGCGCCCTTGTTTTACTAGTCAAATCAGCATTTCAGTCTGATTACACCTGGCCATTAGCTGAGCTGAAAAGGGTTAGGGATCTTTGTCAAGTTAGAACAAACATCTTTAGTTGTACACATGGCAGAGCTGTCACTATTACAAACTGAGTACGAAACTGAGGTTGCATGGTGTTCTGAGTCTTAGTTATGAGGTAAGAATGAGTTTCTTTGGTTACTTGTCAGATCAGCCATCCAATCTAATTACATTTGGCCATCAGCTTAGCTGAAGAACGGTTACGGATCTTTGTCAGATGAAAACTAGCCGACTGTAGTAAGCATGACCCGATTCTTCCTTAATGGTTGTTTTTACCATAGGCTTTTTTTCTTTCTTTCTTTTTTTTTATGATACTAGTTGAAGGTTTACCATACTTGGCTTAGGAGCAATTTAACTTAAGTTCTGGGACCCACTTTACTGACACTGTAAACCATAGGGATGTATTCTTGTCCATTAAGGAGCCTTCCCAGCACCTCTTCCTTACCAGTTATTTCTGCCTATGATGAGCTGATATTCTCTTGATTGTTCTTTATGCACACCCTGTAAAAAATTATTCAGCATCCCAGGGTGCAGAGAGCTTTGAAATGAATCGTGGAAGTGAAATGGTGTTCGTCTGGCAGTGTTGGTAATTCAGAATGCACGTTTGGTTCATTTGTTATTTTGTATCACACCATAAGCATTCCAAATAATTTTTTAGTGGGCGTAATGTAAATATCTGGGAGCTTGGTGGTTAGAACGCCCCAGTTGGAGTGACACCCTTGCATAGTTTCAGTTCCCAAGAGGTGATTTTTTTTTTTTTTTTTTTTTTCATATGCTATCAACGGAAGTAGGCTGATCAGCTACCCTTAACCTCTTCAGTCCAATGACAGTTTCTATTCTTGCAACTTCCAAACAATTGTATTCAGCTTAGAGACAGTTTTTGGATTGAAAGGTTTACGCATTGTCTTCATTAGCCTCGAAGCTACTAGAAATCTCCTCTAAACAGGATAAAATAATCTAGTGGTAGCAAGGATATTACAGGAAAATTGTCTGTGGAGTGAGTGGGTCAAATGTGTTGGACTACAATAGCCTGGCCTCGGACCTCTACGCTTTAAAGGCTGCTTGGGATTGGCTGTTATTTTTCCAGTCTGTGTTGGTATTACAAAGGTACAAGTAGCATAAAAGATAAAACAGGTGTAATATGCAAGATAAATTACCAAGGAAGAGGTACTACATGGCCTCCTGAGTTGACGAGAATGCCAACAATAGAGTTTGTAATGTTCTTATACATAGGTAAACCTGTCATCAAGTGCGTATGTTGCTGCTGTAACACGAGACGTATGATTTTCACTCATTCCCTGTGAATTTGATTGAAGTTTATGATAAAAAGAATCATAATAATGTCTTTTATTGACCATGTGGAGAGGATGGAGAATTGAGAGACTGATTAGAAGAGTGTACGTGAGTGAAGTAGAGGAGACCAAGGTTGAGGAGAAATGGAGTGGAGAAATATATGTGGGAATGGTCTGTGAGTTAGAGGAAGGACAGACAAATGGTGGAGGACAGAGCAAAGTGGAGGCAACTTGTTTGTGGCCATCCCTTATAGGATTACGGATCTGGCAATAGATGGAATAGGTTGCACTAAATGCTTTTCTGCATAGATGTGCCAACGTTTTGTTATTAGTGTGGCTGCCCTATGTTCAAATCGTCAAATGCCCTTGGTGTGGGAAGATGATTCTGTTTGGTGTACTGTCGAGAATGGTGTGTGGTATGGTGTGTATTGTGGCATGACTTCATTAAATTCGCTGAAACATACGGAAATGAAGCACCTCAAATCCAGAAATCATTAGTGAGAGACGGACTGCGCTGCTCCTTAAGGTGCTCCCACATTTAAACAGTAAAAAAGAAGAAAAACAAAGAAAATATAGTGCCTTACCTTGCTGCCCACTTTTGCCCTCATAGTCATCAGTGTGGAGGCAAATGACTCGCTATGGCCACAAACGTTACTTCACCATCTGACCCTCCATCGCCGCACCCACACTTCATCCACCTTGACTGAAAAATGATAAATTAATAATAACAAAACAACAATTATGATGATGATGATAACAATAAAAATAGTGTAGTAGTTGAAGTAACAGTAAAATCGTAGGATCTCTGTAGTAGTAGCAGCCCCAGGTTCACGTGAAATGTGAACCCACTGGACTGCAGACTGAAGGTGTTCTTCTGCAGCCCTCCATGCCCCTGGGGGACAGGGCAGTAGGTAAGGAGAGTGTATAACCAGGCAGTTGAGCCGCCCAGTTATATCAGTGCCACCACACGAAGGCGTCCGTCTCCAGTCCACGTGTTGAAGGTTTTAATAATGACTGTCCCTATTGCCAGAGTAGGTCAGCCGGTGTCAGGGTGGGGGAAGGGGGAAGTGGATGTTTGGGGCGGGGGGATGACACTGACAGGGTGAGAATTAGGGGATAGGGTGTGGGTGTAGGAAGAGGTGGGTGTGGGGTGAAGTTGGGGAGGGGGGGCGAGAAATGTGGATGTGTGTGTAGAGTGAGGTGGGGGATAAAGTATGGGGGAGTATGATTCGGGATG
This sequence comes from Coenobita brevimanus, assembly GCF_032717465.1. Lineage (NCBI taxonomy): Eukaryota > Metazoa > Arthropoda > Malacostraca > Decapoda > Coenobitidae > Coenobita > Coenobita brevimanus. Next base: position 30,283,029 of record NC_137012.1, read on the forward strand.
TGGGTGGGGGATGGGGGTTGTGGAATGACTGCAGGTGTGGGGTATGGGAATTTGATCTGGTGTGCTGTGGGTGTAGGCTGATTTTGGTGTGAGGTGAGGGGGTGAGGGTGGGGTTGAGGATTAGGTGTGGGGGAATGTGATGCTGGTGTGGGGTGTTGGGGTATGGAAGTGATGTTAGGAGGGGAAGGGGTAAGGGAAGGGGAAGAGGTAGGGTGACATTGGCTGGTATGAGATGTCGGAGGACAAAGTGTGGAGGTGATGGAGGGGGGGGGTGTTTGAAGTGGGGGGTGACAGGGGGGTGAGGTGATGGTAGGAGGGGGTGACAAGGGTGAGAGGTCAGCTTAACATCAGTGACACAACACCCCACCTCACCCCCGCCTCACACCTCCAGTTTGCCAACGGAAAAACCTGACACTCAAAATTTCCTGTTGGAGTGAAAGTAAGTGTAGTGGTGGTGGTGGTGTGGTGAAAGTGTGGTGGTGTGGTGTGGTGAGTTGCATGTCACAAAGCAGACACACACACACACACACACACACACACACACACACACACACACACACGCATCTCAGGGAAAGAGAAAATAGACAAATGAATATATAACCTATGGGGAAGCATCAGCAAGAGGACACTGCAAAAAACTACATAAAACGAGAGGCAATAAAGACGTAAGGAAATTCAGTTTCCCAAATAGGGCAATTGATCAGTGAAATGCACTGTCGGATGAAAGAGTGTATACCAAAACTATTTATAAATTTAGGGATATGTATGATAAATATGGTTTAATTCACGGGACAGTACGAGCTTGACTCATTCCTGTAAAGATAGTATAGATACAAATACGAAAGAACAATTAGGTATGAACACACACACTACATTCATACACATAAACGCACATAAACATGCACATACATACGTAATTAATATTTTCTATTTCACCTACTGTACCTTCTTGATCAAACCTCCTCTCTTCCTACTGACCAACGTATAAAACACACACACACACACACACACACACACACACATTACTGATCCTGCCACACTTTCAGTTTTACCTGGCCTGGTTCGTAAGGTAACAGAGTTTAGTTTCTTATTAGTTTGTTGCTTTGCTTTTTGTTTAAATTAGATAATTTCCTAGTGTCAATCTAATACTGTTTTTCTAGTCTTAATCTACAAGCAGACATCGAAACGTAATAATGGCGGAGAATGGATTTCATCGAGCTTGTTATTAATTATTACTGGTGTGTGTGTGTGTGTGTGTGTGTGTGTGTGTGTGTGTGTGTGTGTGTGTGTGTTAAATCCGTCACCACTGCGAATAAATAAGTTACACAGACCACCCAGACCCAGCAAGACACAATGTTAATGAAGAATCATCGATCGGTGTTAATTTCATCGAACTCGTGAATAATGGCACTTCTTTTGTTGCATGATGGCTGTGTGTGTGTGTGTGTGTGTGTGTGTGTGTGTGTGTGTTTAAATAATGGATGTATGTGCGTTCGTGGTGGTGGAGAGGGACGCCTTCACGAGGTGGGACCGATATAACCGGATGGTGGAGCTGCCTGGTTATGCAAATGTCCCTAACCTCCCTTCCTATCCCCCGAAAAGAGGATGGCGGACCGCATGAAGGGGGTAGCTTCAGCCTGCATTCTACTGGGTCCAAGTTCACATGAGCCTGGGGTTGCATCGACTACTACTACTATCACTACTACTACTGCTACTATGTATGTGCGTGTTAATGTGCGTGTGTACCTGTAAATGTGTGTGTATATGCTCCTCTGTGTATCTAAAGGTTTGTTAAGGGTATGTGTGTGCGTGCGTATATATGTATGTTTGTATAAGTACGTTGCAGAGGGTAGTACAGAGGGAATTATATGGTTACAGTGGCTTGCAAATAATGTGACATGGTATGTGGCCCGAACAAATACTATATATTTATTATGTACGGCGGGTCAATGGTACTATAATAGGGTGGCTACTACAAATGATTACAGCTGACATGTACTGCTCATTACGTACTGGGGGTCAAGGTCAGTGTAATGGATAAGGAAGTACAAGGATAGTACAGATGGAGGGCAGTGGTAGTGGTGGTGGTATTGATTGAGGTGGTGGTGTGCGTGTGGTGTGGTGGTGGTGTAGTGCGTGACTAGGCTATACCCCTCCTACCACACCCTACTACTACACTACCACACTTCCTACCACACTACCACATCATCACACCTCATGCCACACTACCACACTATCCTCTTACCTACCTCTCCTACCTTCTACCTCTCTCTAATTATCTCCCTTCCTCTTCCTCCTCTCCACTCTTCTCCTGTCTCTCCTCTTTTCCTACCTCTCTCCTTTCCTTTCCTCCTGCCTCTCCTCTCCTCTTCTTTCCTCTCCTCTCCTCCTATCTGTCTCTCCTCTCATACCTCCTGCTTCCTTTCTCTCTCTCTCTCTCTCTCTCTCTCTCTCTCTCTCTCTCTCTCTCTCTCTCTCTCTCTCTCTCTCACCCCCACCTGTCCACCGCCTGTACGTTTAGGGACCTTGATGGAACACTGATTGTTGGATATCGTGTTCTAAATCTAGGGGAATGAATCTGAAAAATATTGAGTGTGTGGCCTAATGACCCACGTGTGGTTGATAGGCATTGATCCAAAGGCGTCTGCACCCTACCACACCTTCCACCACACTACCACACACCCCACCACACTATACACCCTCTCCCTACCACACTACCACACACTCCATCACCACACACCCCACCACACTATACACCCCTTCCCCACCAAACTACCACACACCATCACACACCCCACCACACCATACCCCTCCCCTACCTCTACTCCCTACCCTCTTCCTATCACCCTACCACACCACCGCACTACCACACACTCCACCACACAGCCCACCACACCATACACCCCTTCCCTTCCACACTACCACACACTCCACCACATCATATACCCCTTCCCTACCTCTGCTCCCTACCCCATTCGTTACCCTATCACACCACCAGACTACCACACATTTCACCACACTACCACACACACCTCCCTACCATCCCACCACACCACGTCACAACCACACACCTCCCCTACCGCATTGCCACACATTCTCTCTCTTATCACACTACTACACATGCCATGTCCCACCACATGACCACACAATCCCATCTACCACTCTACCACACTCCCTACCAACTGCCCCACACCCTCTACCACATTACCACACACCTCTCCTACCACACTACCACATTACATCCCTCTCCACCATCTTCACAACCAAATCCCCCTCCTCTCTCCTCTCATACTCTGTCCATGCAAAGTAAGTATGCAAAATAAATCGCTAAGGCAGAGGCGCTACGAAGGTTCCTACGCCGGCGATAATACCCACCTATTGTAAGGAGAAACGGTTATGCTTTGGTTTCTCTAGTTTTACACCCATGTTCGAACAATCTAGAGCGAGTGCTATGTGCTACCTAACGTAGGTATGTTTGTGTCAGCGTGAACAAAATAAGCAGTTTTTGTCCGATTTCATCCAAACTTGGTGGAGAGGTTGAGGGTCTGCCAAGGGGTTGACCTGTAACTTTTGAGGACAATATGTCAAAGATCAAGGTCACAGGGCTAGGTCAAAACGACCCAGCAGGATAAGCTTAAACAGTTTTTGTCTAGTTTTAACCAAACCTGATGGAAGGTTTGTGAGTAAGGCATAAACAAAGGCCTTCGATTCTGAGAAAATCAAAGGTCAAGAACACAGGGCCAGGTCAAAAGCCGACTGAGCAAAGTCACCTTAAGCAGTTTTTTTCCGATTCAGACCAAACTTGGTGAGATGGTTCAGGTTAATGCACGAACGATGTGGGCCAATTTTATGAACAATCAGTCAAATGTCAGAGTCATACGGCAAGGTCAGATTTTGATCTGTGTGTGTGTGTGTGTGTGTGTGTGTGTGTGTGTGTGTGTGTGTGTGTGTGCGAACAAAATAACTAAAACACTTTTGATATGATTTCGAACAATCTTGGTGGAAGGGTCAGGGGTCCACCAATGGGCAGACCTATATTTTTAAAAACAAATAGGCCAAAGGTCAAGGTCACATTACAAGATCAAAGCAAACAGTTTCTGTCCGATTTAAACCAAACTCTGTGGGCAGGTTCAGGGTATGGCGAGAATAAAAAGTTTAGAATTTGAAACCAGTCAGTTACATGTCAGGGTCACGGACAGAAGTAAAAAGGCCAAGGTTACATATCAAACATTTTCATTCCGATTTGGACCAAACTTTGTGGGCTGGTTGAGGATAAATTAAGGATGAAGGGACTCGATTTTGAGAACATTCAGAGGTCAGGGGCACAGGTAAACGTCACAGGGTCGGGTTGGTGGGGCGCGGGTAATGCCCTTTCGGATTTTTTTTTTTTTTTTACTTGTTTATTGGACAAGGATAAGAGAAAAAACTAAGCCTCCCCATGAATGGACGTTATTGATTTTGTCCTTGCGTGTTTGAATCCTCGTAAACGGACATTCCCCCCCCCCTCCCTTCCTGCTGGGGTTATGGCCAACACTTAGTAGCCTTGCCTAACCTAACCTAACCTATCTTAGCCTAACCTAACCTGACCAATCCTAGCCTAATCTAACCTAACCTGGTCTAACCTACCCTAACCTAACTAATCTTAGCCTAACCTAACCTAACCTAACCTAACCTAACCCGGCCTGGCCTAGCCTAACCTATCCTATTCAAGTACAAACTCCTGTGTCTTTCTCTTCATGTTTACTTGTTCTGCCTATCCTGTGTAATGTTAATTTGAAGTTACGTGTGTGTGTGTGTGTGTGTGTGTGTGTGTGTGTGTGTGCGCGTTCTTACCTATCAAACTATGTATGTTGGAGGATTCAGTTGTGTATGTATTAGAGGGTTGAACTTTTACGTGTGTGTGTGTGTGTGTGTGTGTGTGTGTTTTACCTGCCTACTTGTGTGTGTTTGTTTTACCTGGCTACTTGTGGGTGGATGGGTGTGTATTGGAGGATTCAACTTTTACGTGTATATGTGTCTATATGTGTGTTCAACTGTGCATGTATGTATGTGTGTGTGTGTGTGTGTGTGCATGTCGATGTTGGAGGGTTCAACTGTGCGTGCGCTTCGGCCTTACGCCACTGCCAACCGGCTTGTCGCTATTTTTCGCTCAATGGCGCCGTAGATAGAGCCTGTCTACAATTTCCCGCCATATTTACTTGCTATTTCACCTGTAATTAGCCTTCATTCAATCCCCAACAGCCAAAGAAATAGATAATGTCCGTTACGGGGACGGTTAAATGTAAATTCAATTTGAACTTGCAGAGCAACGAATCGTGTCTGATACTTTTTCAAAACCGGTTGTAAAGCAGTGGAAAATTTTGTATCTGGCTGTCACGCCATGTCCTCACGGGCCCCGCTCAACTGCCAAGCATCTCTACTTTGTGCAACTGCAATCTCAAGCCATTGCAACTCCATGGCCCCACCTGGACAATCCGTTGGACGTATTTGAATTAGTTTGTAACCTTTGAACGGTTCTAGGTCTCGGAGTCTCCTTCTTATGTAATGATATGGATGTGGAAAATACTCCCTTATGCCCGCACCCTCTCTCTTTCCCTCTCTCATACAGACCTCTCTCTCCCTCCCCATCTCTCTCGTCCAGGCCTCTCTCTCTCTCTCTCTCTCTCTCTCTCTCTCTCTCTCTCTCTCTCCTAAACCCGCACTCTCTCTCCCCCTCTCTCTTTCCCTCTCATACAGACCTCTCTCCCTCCCTCTCTCTCTTGCCCTGCTCTCTCTCCCTCTCTCTTTTGCCCTGCTCTCTCTCTCTCTCTCTCTCTCTCTCTCTCTCTCTTTTGCCTTGCTCTCTCTCTCTCTCTTTTGCCCTGCTCTCTCTCTCTCTTTTGCCCTGCTCTCTCTCTCTCTCTCTCTCTTTTGCCCTGCTCTCTCTCTCTCTCTTTTGCCCTGCTCTCTCTCTCTCTCTCTTTTGCCCTGCTCTCTCTCTTTCTCTCTTGCTCTCTCTCGCTCTCTCTCTCTCTCATTTTCGCTCGCTCTCCCCCGCCCGCCCCCACCTCTCTCTCACCCTCTCTCTCTTCTCTCTCTCTGCGCCCAGCAACCACGGCCGCGTTCGAATAACATAAATTAACCTCGTCTTCGGCTGCGAAAATAAAAACATTTTTATTTCTCACAAGACTCACTCATCATTTGCTCTAGGACTGAATATTTTTACTAATCCATTATACAAGACGATGCTCAGATTATCAAAGTTTGTATATTACATAGAGGCCTTGGAATCATCTTTACCTATGAATGTCAAAGCGATTATCAACAGGGAATGACCTTATGTGATCAAGATACGTATTTATGAAATTTCTCCATCTTGAGTTTGTGCTTAAGAGCGTTTGTTTATAGAGATTTATTTCAACTACTGCATCAACCAAACACCTCACACACAAAGCCAGAGTGGGTAACAAAGCGAAAAAACGGGGAAAAAACAAAACAAAGGTGATAATGCATTCACTCTCAGCGAGACAGTTTACCGTAGGAGTAGTCTAGGAATATTGATAAATTCGACCTCTGATGCTTCCAGGCAGACACACAGACAGACAGACACATTCAAGGGCAACTTTATATTATGTAATGTTTAGCCGTGTCATGTGGAAGGCACTCAGAGCGAACGTACCTCGTGATTTGTGATTGTGCTAAACTTAGATTGAGTGTGCATCCTGTGAGTGCGTGCATGACTTGTGTGTGTGCGTGCGTGTGTGCGTGCCAGTGCATGCCTGCTTGTCCTTGTGCGCATGCGTGTTGAGAGAGAGAGAGAGAGAGAGAGAGAGAGAGAGAGAGAGAGAGAAATCTGAGTACGGTATGTAGAAAATAATGTCAATTTCTTGTGTGAATATGAAACATTTCGTATGTGTGCATGTGCACGAGAGAGAGAGAGAGAGAGAGAGAGAGAGAGAGAGAGAGAGAGAGAGAGAGAGAGAGAGAGAGAGATCTGCAGTATCTTGTAATTAGCCTAGTCAGAATGAGATCATGTAGATTTCTGGGTGGATGCTGACAATAAGACACAAATACCTTTACTTAACACGTGTACGGAAATGTCAACACCTGTCTCTCTACCTACCTATCCTTCCTATCTATCTACCAGTCTGCTTATCTACCTATGTATCTACCTGCTTACCTACCGTTCCTATTATCTACCAGTCTATCTAACTATATATCTATCTTGAGTACCTACCTACCTATCTAGACAGTATACATTCTCCTGCACATATACAAAAAATTTTCATACCATTTATCAGTTCCACCACAGTAGTAGTAGTAACCCCAGGCTCAACTGAACGTGAACTCGGTGGACTGCAGGCCAAGGTTGGTCTACTGAAGTCCACCATCCGTCTTTCGAGGGACAAGGAGGATGTTGAGTGACGTTTGTATGACCATGCAGCTCTATCACCCACATATCAGTGCTACCACGTGAAGGCGTCACTCTACATCACCCATCAATGAATAAAGGACAGTTGCATGAATGAATACACCAGTAGTATAATTTGTAGAATGTAATTAAAGGTAGTCTGGAGCCTTCACGTGGTGGCACCGATATGGTTGGGTGGGTCCACTGGCTGGTTATACAAAAGTCCCTCAACTACTTCCCTATCCCCGATAAAAGATGGTGAACTCCAGGATGAGGCCAACTTCAGGCAGTAGTCCACCGGGTTCACGTTTCAGATGAACCTGGGACTACTATTACTACTGCTGCTGCTACTGCTACTATTACTACTACTGCTACTACTACTACAGTGAATACTGTGCTAATCGATACTGAATAAACTATGGATATTATAATTTTTAACACGTTTCCGATGAATCTGAAAGTAAAACGTAATTGCACAGAAACTTTGATAATGTTGCATCGAAAACGAAAGTGAAGTGGCAAAATTGCAATTATTTATGGTGTCTAGACCTGTGAGAAAGTTTGGTGATAGATTAGTGAAGGATGGTGAATAAAGGCAGTATGTGGTATGGTGAGTTGGTGACAGTATAGTGTAGTACGGTAAGTATAGTGAAGCACTATGAACTGGAACAATAACATGTCAAATGACGAGTGAATACCTTAAACTATCATGTAATACTTGTGATTATTGTGGAATGGTGAATGTATAATGCTGCATGGTGACACTGTTTATACCGAATGCTAAATGAAGTGGTATAATTACTGACATTAAAATAGTTTTTGCACAGTGTGGTATGATGAAAGTACAGTGCAGCATAGTGAGTATAGTGCAGTATGGTGCAAGGGTTATATATGCTGGGGTGTCTTCAGCTGAATGAACACTGTAACATACTATTTTATATTTATGAAGTTTATTGCTGCACGGTATGGTGAAAATATAGTGCATTAAGTATGCTGTATAGGGAAGTACAAGTGAGTTATTCCATATCCTGTATGAAATTTTATGACTCTGATATACAACAATGCTAGTGATATGTGATGCAGTGAAAGTATAGTGCAGCATGATGAAGTATGCAGTATAGTGCAGTGAAGTGTGCAATATGCTGAGCGAATACATAAACATGTTATATGAAAATACTGGTTATACAGTATGGCATGGTGAAAGTATGGTGTAGTATGGTGAAGTATGCAGTATGGTGCAGTATAGTGAAGTGTGCAATATGCTAAGCGAATATATAGATATGTGTTATATGAAAATATTGGTTATATAGTATGGCATGGTGAAAGTATGGTGCAGTATGGTGAAGTATGTGGCCACGCCGGCGACTGTGAGTGTGGCGGTACGGTGAGGTGGAAGTCGTGGCCATTTTTCCGAACAGCAGTTTATACCGGCGGCCGGTAGAGGGCTCCGCGCATCCCCTGGTTCCGCGTCTGTCAGTTTCCATGAGGTAAGGTCGGCGTATATTTTCCTATATCTAACTCCCTGGGTTTTATATCCACCCAGAAATAATACTAAAATATACTTAAAACCCTCTGCCATGATGTGGGAGTGGAATTGTGGGATTTTGGGAGGGGAAATAACAATTATAAGGACTCAGAAGTTGGGCTAGCGCTGGGTCTCTCTCCTGGCTAGCTGACGCGGCTGTGATGGTGGTGGTGGTAGTGGTGGTAATGGTATGGTGGTGGTGGCAGTCATGATGGTGGTAGCCTCATTGTACTTTGCCAGCTCACACCGCACATGGTAGGTATATTGTAGACACCCCACGGAATGGTGTCAAAATGGTGACAATGGTGGTGGCAGAGTAAAAATGGTGCTGGCTTAATTTGGTTATACGTGATGGTTAGGGGTGGTGGTAATGGTGGTGGTTGTAAGTACACACAAACACACACACACACTCACACACGGTAAGTAAAAACTAAAACAACCCATTTCCCTTTATTAATTCACCCATTTCTAACGAAAAATATGGTTAAAAATGCATGGGGAAATATACTTTTATTGGAATGCACTCAGTTAAGGAAGATGCTGTAAGGTTTCGTGAATGGATTTTTTTATCCCGAAAAACTGGTGGAAAAATTGCTAAAGAAAAGTACCCTATGAAAAAAATAAAAATAGCTAGATGGTGAAGTGTGCGCAAGTGAGCATTGCACCGGATGTTTGAAATTATCTGCACTCCTGACATTTCTCGGCGTATGGTTGTAATTATGCTTTTGAAAAAATAATGTCATACCCAGTCCAAAAATATGTATTGAAAATGAAAGTGCTTTATCTGTTTGGAAAAAGTGTTGAACGTGACTTTAATTATAGAACAGAATAAGGTGCCCCGCAAAATTATATATTTTAAGTATTGCCCAAGTAAATTATGAACTTAAGTGTTCACAAAGCCTGAAGTGTGAGAATCCAGAGAGAGAGAGAGAGAGAGAGAGAGAGAGAGAGGGGCAAGGGAGGTAGGCTAAGGTGGAGGAAGGGAAAGGGGGTAGGGGAGGGCTTGAGAGAGGGGGAGAGAGAAAAGGGGAGGGAGGGTAGAGGGGGTGTTCGACCGGCATTGGAGCAAACGTACACCATGTTTTCCAGATGGGGCCTTCATTTTCCCCCTATATCCGCCATTCTCACCACCCTGACGTCTCTAAGACGTAGCAGGAAAATAAATATCGCTAATGGAATCTGGATTGAAACGGGTTGGCTACCAAAAACACGGGTAGCCGGGGATTTTTGATCTGCCCGGTTGCTTTTTCGTACGATCCGGGCGATAACTTACTGTATGACCCTGAAATTTGTAGATAAAATGATAAATTCCCTGTCAGACTAGAAACTGATTTTCGTAGGAAGGTCAAGGCAAATGGTAAGAGTATTTAAGTGTCTTAATTTTACTGCAAAAATATGTTCTTAGTTACGATGGAAAAGTAAAAAGTAATGACCAATTCCCTGTCGCAGCTAAGGATTGGTTTTCGTTGGAAGGTCAAGGAAAAGAGTAAGTCAGATCTTGCCACATTGTTCGTTCTTCCTGCCAGAGCTAATTTCAGGCTACAGTAGGAAATGGGTCGTAAGTCTGTTTCTGGACACTGAGAAAATGTTAGATTTTTCGTGACAAGATGGCGTCAGAGACTTCGAAAATGTCGGGAACATTCGATGCCCAAAACCCAGTAGGCTATTAAGGAAAGTCTAAAGTTTGGAGATCCATTTTCTTAATTTTTGGGGAAAACTTACTCATGCTGACTTTTGAAGGGGTTAACATATCCTTTTTAAAACTACTGAGTTCAGAGTGTTTTCACCAACGGGAAAATTTTATCCATAATGTATTTGAGAGGGCTGATTTCGAAGATGTATGTGTGTGTGTGTGTGTGTGTGTGTTTAATCTGACCTGTGTTGTCAGTGATATACAAATGGCTGGTGTGAGGGACAATGAAGATGACAACTAATGATAAAACACCTCGTAGCTCCTTAGTAACCTCTTATCTCTGCGTCTCCTGATAACATCACCTATGCACTATACCGTACTCTTGCCGTCTTAACTTGGCCCAGTTTCGTCGTCCTATTGTAGCTTAGCTGATGTAGTTCAGTGGCAGAAAATGTGCTACAGCTCTTTATCCTGTCCATGCCACTTCTTCGTGACTAGCAGCATTTGTTAATCATGTTACAACCCAGCATTCAAGGCTACACCTTTTCCATAGCACATCGTGACTAGCATAATTCCACTGTTAATCTCGTTACAACCCAGCATTCAAAGGTACAGCTTCTCCATAGCACTTCTGTGTCACTAGCATCATTCTAGTGCAGTGAAGTCAAACTCAGCCCTTCCCAAGGGCCACACTTCAGCTCTGTTGATCGTCTGAGGGCCATGTCTACCTAACCTTACCGACATCAGCGTAGGTATGTAAAAGGAGTACAGAGTGATGTGAGATATTATTATAGCTAAGGTTTTGTAGTGAAAAGTGCATCTGATTTATTATGTTTTGTGAGACTATCAACACCCCTTATCAGTTTCAGCTGGTGACCATTCTCTCTAATAACTTTTAATCCCATTCACTATAAGCTATAATAATCACTGACCACAAATAAATGAAGAGACAATAGGATAATTTTGGCTAAGAAAGCATCAACTCACCCTAAGTTGTAGTTCGTGTGTCCCTGGAAGCTTAGACCAGCGTGTTTACGTTTTGCACTTCGTCCGAAATTATCAAAATCGGAAGTACTGTTTCCAGGCTTCCATCAGATTAGTGAACTATATTTGCACACTGTACTATATAATATTACTTTAAAAAGCATGTAAATTTTGAATTTGGAATATAAAATTGGAAACTTCCGGAGTGAAAATAATACCGGTATAAAATATAATACGGCAAAGCCGCAGCCTTTTCAAACGTTGGTAGAAGTTCGATACACCTAATCCTACGTGTAAAGTGGCATTTGCTTCTGCATCAATATTATTGATAATATTTAAAAGTTTCGCGACATTGTTGTTAACCAAAATATTATTCAAATGGTATTTTTATCAAGCAGATTATCAATAAATATTTCCTAGCAATGCTGTAATAATTATTTGTTCACTTAAACATGACAATTTTATGATTTTCCATTTTTTTTTTTTAAGTCATGACGGGCCACTCTTTTCGTCTTCAAGGGCCACATGTGGCCCTCGGGCCACCAGTTTGACGCCTCTGTTCTTGTGTTAATCTCGTTACAACCCTGCATTGTAGTTGGGGAGGTGGCAATTTTAGGCCAGTTTAGAGCAAAAAAAAAAATATATTTACGATAATGAAGTACTGTTTTTCTTACATTTTTTATAAAGTACTTGACATCGTACTTTGTGGCACTTTTTTGTAGAATACTTTCTTTTTAACTCGTGTAAAAAATTACCTTGAGATGGAAATGTGGAGAGGAAGGAGAGTGGATGCGAGTGAGGTGGAGGGGTCGGGGAGGGGAGAGATTGGGAATCGTATTGCAAGTAGCATAAGAGGCTTTGTGGTATTTTATCTTTTAGCGATTTATTTGGCATATAACACCCTATACTGTATCCTGCTTATATGGTTTTAATATCGATATAGTTTGTACTAGTAATATATATAAGAGGATATAGTGAGGTCAAATGTGTTGAAATCGCTAAGATGGAAGTATTGCGAGATCGCCATAGTCACCTAAAATACGGCTCGAGAAACAAATTAAGGGATCGTTAATGAGCAGGGTCAAGGTCGAATTCCAAGCGGCTATGGAGATTTCTTAGCACCTCTTTCTTAGCGATTTATTCTGTTCAGTAAATAAAAAAAATTCTATGTTTTTGATGCACTTATGTCGATATTAAAACGATAGAAGCAACATTCAGGATATTAAGGCGTCAGGCAATAGATAGATGGACAGATAGATAGATAGATAGGTACATAAACGGGTATATATATATATATATACTATACTGTATATATATATAAACAAGTTAAAAGATCGGTTATATACAGGAGTCATCCTTGCTTGAGTGTAAGATGGCCTAATCTGAGAGAGAGAGAGAGAGAGAGAGAGAGAGAGAGAGAGAGAGAGAGAGAGAGAGAGAGAGAGAGAAAGAGAGAGAGAGAGAGACGAATGCGTGATGTTCTATAAAAGGAGAGAGTGAGAGGAATGCGTGAAGATCTATGAGAGAGAGAGAGAGAGAGAGAGAGAGAGAGAGAGAGAGAGAGAGAGAGAGAGGAATGAAGATCTATAAGAGAGAGAGAGAGAGAGAGAGAGAGAGAGAAAGAGAGAGGAATGAAGATCTGTAAGAGAGAGAGAGAGAGAGAGAGAGGGGTAAGCGTTAAAATGCGAGAGGGGAGTAATGCGTGAAGATCTATGAGAGAGAGAGAGAGAGAGAGAGATCGTGCATGCGTGTTGTGTCGATTATCTTGCGTGAATTAAACTGGATAGCCTATGCTCGTACTGCATGAGAGAGAGAGAGAGAGAGAGAGAGAGAGAAGGGGTCACCGGAATGAGTAAACTTATAAAAATTCTTGTATGAAGAATTATATTACTTTGTGTGTGTGTGTGTGTGTGTGTGTGTGTGTGTGTGTGTGTGTGTGTGTGAGAGAGAGAGAGAGAGCGAGAGAGCAAGAGAGAGAGAGAGAGAGAGAGGGAGAGAGAGAGAGAGAGCCGGCCAGTTCTGTATTGATTGAGCAGCACTAAGCTAGGTTGCTCTCAGCTTATACCAGATCTTAGTTACTCTGTCCTCGAGTCGGTTAAATAACGCCAAGGGAAAGTTGACTATTCAAATCTGTCAACGGTCAAGTAACGGCAAATTTGAATCTTGAAAACAGGTGAATTTGTCTAACTTAAAAAATTTCTCTTCTTTTGAATTGTGTGCTCAGATTAAGAAGCCAGGAAACAGCTTAACACCTTCAGTTCTCTCTCTCTCTCTCTCTCTCTCTCTCTCTCTCTCTCTCTCTCTCTCTCTCTCTCTCAAGCTACTAACAGGCGATTTCATTCAGATAAAGATGACACAGGTTTTGAAAGATCGAACGAAAGCCTCTGATTTCAACCCCCCCCCCCTTCAGTCAAAAAGTGTACATGCCCTATTATAAATAAAATCTGTAAATAGAAAAAAAAATACATGAGGGGATTGAAGACCTATAGTATACTTAGAAATTTAGTTGACATTATGTTCCTGTGTAGTCAGGAATACATGTTTAGTTCAGATTTTGTGCGTTCGAGATGTGTAGAAGGATAAATCACGTTACCCGTGTCTAAATCTGGTATGGTTTGTGGTGTTGAAACTATACAAGAAGCATAGACAAACAGATGTAGACAGATTAATGTCACTTAGTTATTGCCGTCTTTTGAGAACCTGTAAATACCAGTCTTCTAATGTTGGCCAATCATCATCATCATCATCATCATCCGGACCTCTTTCCCACCGTAGGGCAGAATGAGCAGTAGTAATGTCCTGACACCCCAAATTTGCCCAGTCGAATGGGCCACGAATCCATACACTCACCATTCAAGACCCCGGAATCCTGGCTCTATCTGATACGCCAAAAACATTCACCACGTTCTGTAGCTTCACATAAACGTGTCCGATAGAGTCAATCCGGACGCTGTCACGTTAAAAAGGGGTGCCAGATCCCTGATCTTGCACTTCTCACAGTATTCATCCAGCCAGCTCCATCTCTTGTCAGTCCTCTACCCTCACAGACTTCCAAACCTCTCTTCCTTACACACTCATCCACCATATCCCTCCACCTCCTCCATGGCCTACGGTACTTCTCCTTCTCCCTCCTTCAGATTCGCTCAAATATACCTTCTTCGCCATTCTGTTGTTATCCATTCTCTCCACAAAACCATACCATCTCAGTACACTCTTCGATTCTGGGGTCCTTAGACTTCCTCACTCCACATCTTTCTTGAATCACAATATTCGTATCCTATCCACTCTCTCTACTCGACATACATTCCTCAGCAGTCCCATCTCCACTGCTGACTCTTGACTTTCCATTTTCATGCCACACCATAGTCTCACATCCATATGAGTGATAAAAGAAAAATGAAAAAACCTCTCTTATACCATGATTCTTGTTGGAATGTCACGTGACTTGCCCCAACCATTCTCCGGCGAGTTCAAGTTCCGAGAAATGTGGCGTCTGTTCCTACATTTGAAACATCCTAGAATTTTTTTTGAATGCATGGTCGTTGTGCTGAGAATAATTATTATTTTCATATTACTTTTATGAGTGTATTTG
>NC_137012.1:30303152-30460652 GCF_032717465.1 Coenobita brevimanus
CTTGTTGACACGTAGGGAGTACATTTGTGGAATCCCATGCTGTTATAAATGGAATTTCTGGTTTCGTGTTGGAGACAAGTGAAGAACAGCCAAAAACGTTACTGTACTGAGAAATTGAAAATATCCTTTCCTTTAATTTCCTTCCCCGATACTCCTGCTTTTACTACTTTCTTGAGAATTTTTTATGTTTTCATTCTCTAAGTTGTTTTCTGCTTGATTTTTACTTTATAACTGTGTTGGATAGTTTTTTTTCTTTTGCATTAATTTTCATAGTGTGAGATGTTTGTTGCTTTGAAGTCACCACATAATTATTTTCAGTAATGATTGGATTTACATCACCTTATTAATTTATTTTACTGATCATGTCACATCGTTATTCTGTTTTTATTCAGTATATGTCTCCATTATGATGAAATTGATTTTTAGAAAGTTGCCGTGGCTCTTCTGTTTTGAGTTCTAATTAAAAACTTCTGTCTTCGGAAAATTTCTCTCCCTTTGCTTTTCTCTTCAGTGTTTCCTCCATTTTTACTGTTGTTTTTTGGCTTCCGGCTATGTTGATTGGCATTTTGTGTGCAAGATACTCTGTTAGTGTTACAGTATTATGGTGCTTGCCAGATGAATTATGAAGTTTCTTAGAGTAATTAGATGCTTGTTGAACTAATTATGTTGCTTTTTGGACTAATTATGATGCATGTTATCCCAGTCCATTGAATCTGATGATGACTTTTTTTTTTTAAGTAATGTTTATTCCTGCTACTCACCATTCACTAACAAAGCGCCAGCTTTAGATGACTCCACATTTACAGACAAACTGATTACCACATAGCCTAAGTTGGTACCAGTCAAATCAAATGGATCCTGGTAGGCTTTTGGATTCAGGTGCACAAGGTGGATGTGGTTTATAAGGGGATTTCATTGAATAAAATCATCCAGAGATAGCAAGAATAAACCAATTAATATCAGCTGGTTCAGAGGGTTAATAATGCATATTGCTGTTGTATTGCTTGCCTGAGTAACTCTGAACCCAGCGGCCACATTATTAAAACTGAGTACCGTATACCGAGGATTTATTAAGTTAGCAAGTCCCAAACTTTTTAGTCTTTTATGGAATGTCAGTGCTTGTTAGGTATCATTAGTGAGTCAGCAATGATTCAGAGGGCAGACATGTTCAGTCATCTTCACATCCTTCAGACATTGTCATAAAAAATTGGGTTATCATTGACACCTCTGAGCACTCAGTTTTAATATAGCAAATTACTGGTTTTACTGCTTTAAGTACTTGGTAGAATGTGATGAGAATGCTTGTACTTGTTGTCATGCTTGTAGTTTGAATTATGGTCTTGCATTATTTAATATGACTTGTAGTTTCAGAAATCATCAAAGTTTAGTTGAGCAGCCGTGTATATGGATATTACATAACTGGACCTAAGTCTTAATCAAATCAGGTCTAACCCAATTCAGCAAACTAGATCTGTCCTCACCATGAAAGGGTTTTTTAATAAGTCTTTTCTATGAGTTTTCCGTTGTAAGTGTTCCATTTAGTGCTTAGGAATAAGGAAAGGGAGATGCTTCTGCTCTCTGCTCCATTTGGTGCTGTATCTGCCAAAATTAGGTATGGTTTTAGGTTATGGAAGGTCAGCTAAGCTTATTTTAATGTAGGTGTGATAACAGACACTTAGGAGTTGGAGAATCTTTCCGTCTTTTATTTCCTGAGTACAGAACTAAAGGAATCCTGTGGAATAGGGAAACCATAAAGAAAATGCTCCAATTTGGTCAGTAAATGAACCCTATGCAACACATAAGGCATGAACAAGACCCTCCCCAGTTTGGTCAGTGTCAACAAAATACATTTTTAAAAACTTTATCTGACTTTGGAGTGAATCTTCGTACTTTCCACAAGACCTAACTTAATAGTGAAAGCTACATACTGTACAGTACTTAGGTCTGTGCTTTGGCATTCTTCGGCCTTAACCCTCGGCAAAGAGCGGAAAAGAAAAAACACATGCAGTACTTGGTTAGGTGCGTGCATGAGTGGGATGCCTTCTCTCAGTGGCGCAGATATAACCAAGTCTACTGCCTGACTGTATAAATGTCCCTCAGTTCCCTCCTTACCCTCCAAAAGGAGGATGGTGGACTATGGGAGAAGGGCAGCTTCAACCCGCAGTCCACCAAGTTTATCTAGATGAGCTTGGGACCACAATAGCAACAAGAACATTGATTAGGTTTGTTTGTTTTTTTTGTAATATCTGTAAGTAAGACTGCACAGATGAATTACTGTATTTGTGTTTTCCATATTATTGAGTTTGTGTTCATAAGATGGTGGTTTAGTTAATCCTTAAACTTGGGCTTATTATCATGACGGGTAGATGTTCAAAATTGTGTAATCCCAGTTGTGTAACATCATGTAGGCCGCATACAACTTCTTTCCCTTCTCTGGAAACTTTTCCACTAAAGCTGTAAGAATGAATATCTGATCTACACAACCTTTTCCCTTCCTAAAGCCTCCCTGTTCTTCTCCAACTAATTCCTCTGTTATTTCCCCAACTCTGTCAATAAGTATCCTACCATACAGTTTTCCTATTACACTAAGAAGACAAATGCCCCTATGATTACCACACTCTCCTTTTTCCCCTTTTCCTTTGTACAAGGGAATAATTATACCCGACTTCCAATCCTCCGGGACTCTGCCTTCCTCCCAGGCCAATCTGCACATCTTCTACATCCATTCTACTACTATCTCTCCTCCATGCTTCAGCATTTCGCCACACACTCCATCAATTCCTGGGGCTTTCCCCAATTTGACTTTCTTCATATGTGTATTTTTCTGTTAAAATGTAGTTTAGGCAGTTTTGAGTCTTATTTTTCTTAAAACCTATAGAAAAGTAGTTCATGTACGAGGTTTGTTCAGAAAATATCAGACCTTAGGCTAAAAAAAATTAAATAGCTAACATGTTGAGCTAGGACACGAATCCCCCTCAAAGTAGACCCCTTCTGACTTGATACATGTATCCCATTGTTCTTTCCACTGCATGAAGCATTTTTCAAAGTCGGTTTTCGATATCGCCTGCAGGTGCTTCATCGCATTTGTCATGATCTCTTCTCGCAGATGAACGTTGCTCAAGATGTGTTGGAGTGTGCAAATTGTGATCCAGACTTTTTGAAGACGAGACTTGGGTGTACAGGTACAACCCAGAAACCAAAGCACAATGTCCCAGTGGAAGCATGCAGGGTCACCTTGGCCAAAAAAATGCATAAAAGGTCTGCAACAAAGTGAATTGTCCTTGCATGTTGACAGTTTTTTTTCAACTACCGTGGTGTTTTTTATCACAAATGCTCACCAGGTCAAACTGTCAACAAACATTACTATCTTGACGTCATCCATTGTCTTCATAGCACAGTTTGGCAGAAGAGACCAGACCTTTGGAAGGCAACAAGATGGAAGCTGCACCATGACAATGCCCCTGCCCATTCTTCTCAGCTGATTCAGGAATTTTTTGGCCAGGCATAACATCCTGCAGGTCTGGCAGACTTCCTACTCAACAGACATGGTTCTGTACAACTTATGATCCCCAGGCTCAAAACTATGTTGAAGGATTTCTGATTTGGGACAAGAGAAGAGATTACGACAAATGCGACTCAGTTCGGCAGAAGAGACCAGACCTTTCGAAAGTGGCAAGTTGAAAGTTGCACCACAACAATGCTTTTGCCCATTGTTCTCAAGTGATTCAGGATTTTTTTTGCCAAACATAACATCCCTCAGGTCCGGCAAGTTCCCTACTCACCAGACACGGCTCCGTGCGACTTTTGGTTATTCCCCAAGCTCAAAACTGCTGAATGGTTCCCAGTTTGAGATGAGAGAAGTGATCATGACAAATACGATGAAGCACCTGCAGGAGGTACCGAAAACCGACTTTGAAAAATGTTTCAGACAGTGGAAAGAACGTTGGGTTATGTGTGTCAAGTCAGAAGAGGCCTACTTTGAGGGGGATTAGTGTCCCAGCTCAACAGGTTAGCTACTGTACTTTATTTTTCAGAGCATAAGGTTGGATACTTTCTGAACAGACTTTGTATACATCACCAGCTATTGTTACCTTTGATAGCTATAGAGTACAGTTAAAAGCATCATTTTCACTAATAACATTTCATTCAGTGTCTTGCAGTTATTTACTCTATGTTCACCATATACCCCAGTATGCTGTCATATTCAGAAGAGGACATTCACCATATTCAGGTTTACATTCATTTCAAGGTAGTAACCATCATACGATACTGAACACATTAAATCGTCCAGTATCCTGGCATTGATCATATTGTGTTCCCTTTGATGATAAAAAGTAAACTCAGTTATTTTGAATGCATCTGCTCCAGTGGAGAAATTTGGATGCAGTCTTGTTTGCACTTCATGGTATAGTTACTGCTCTGATGATTGTGACACAAAGTTCATCGTTTTAACAAGTTTTTTAGAGGTGGGAATTTTTTTTTCATGTGAAATTGTGGCTGAATGCATTCATACTGGAGCAGTTGCAACGAATATGGCAAGCGTAGTCTATATAGACTTTGTCCCACAAGCATTACTACTCCAACAGAACACATTGTCACAAGCACTTCATTAATCTCACCCAACACTTCAAAATTCCTCTTACTTGTACGTAACATGTCTTCATTGCTGAACTTATCAAAACTTAGGTTACATTTCAGTATCTTGCCAGACATCACAAATGAATTGCATCCATATCACCCTCTCCTTTGCACTCCACATATCATTCACAATGTATTGTTTGTTACTTATAGTGACAAGTAGTGTTTTGTACTGAATTGTAATACAGTAGCTATTGTATGCATACCTTATTTCATGTTTCATTCTTACATCATTTCATTGGACTAGTGACTGTGCTCTTTAACCCTCAATGGGTTGCTTGGTCACTGGGATTTTATTTTGATTGTGACAAGGATTTTACAATGATTAATTCTTTACCAAACAGACACGGCCTTTCCTTAGCTGTTTTCTGTGGAAATGAGTCTTTCTCAGGTTACTTGGTATTTCCCCTGGATTGCCACAGCTACATGGTATTTTTTAGACTCACCTATGAAAGCTAAAAATGAGGATTCAGAATATGTAAATACAGTATTCCGCTGATGTCTAACAGTAGGTGGCCATAATTATTTAACATTCCTAACACTCATTCTTAAATTTGAAAGCTGGCTGTCTGATGCAAGTTTGGTTAGGTCAGGGTTGGTCAGATCATTAAATTTCCCATAGTTTTGATGGGATACACTGACACGTCCAGTGGGAGTGATGGTTGGTAAGCAATGCAGCCAGTCAGAGAGATTGTTGGTAACCACAGCTGCAGGCGACCTACTTCATTAAATACCGCAAAATAGGTATATTCTGTTTTTTTCCAATCACTTTCTGCAGTCACAACTCAACTACCTGTGTTGCATATTTACCAAAATTACTTACCTTGAGCGTGTGAGTTTGTTCTAGGTGGAATCACTGTGCCCATTTGGTAAAGAATGACCTTACAGTGTTATCTGTTCCTAAATAACAGATCCTTGCTTTTCACAATTATCCCCATATTACTGCACTTAGTTTTCACATATTGTTAGTTCAGTGTAATACACTTGGTATTTACTATACCATACTGACTATGTCTTCACCACACTGCACTATGTTCACTCACTGTACCTTTCACTGCGCACTACATATCATTATTTTCACTTCACTGTAATTTCACTGTATACCACACCCACACACCCAAACTGCTTTCCCATATGAATTAAGTTTTACAGTGATCTCAGATAGATGTACTGTACCATAACTGCAGAGAGTTACCTTTGACAGTTTTAAATGTTTGGAAAGTGTCAGTTAAGAGTTCATTTCTCTTAGAAGTAGACTATTGAGATTTTTAAAAATGTGGATAATTGGGAAATTATAGAATTCTTCTTAGGGTTGGCAAACTATGGCAGAAAAATATAATGAATTTTGAAAATTTATGTAGGTATAGGTATATATATTAGACGTATCATTATTTCTAAAAAGTATATTGATATATACTTTAGTATGTCTAGGGCAGTTTTAGTTTTAGTTTATTTATTTATTTATTTATTTATTTTTATTATTATTACTCTTCATCTTTAACTTCTTCAGTCTGGTGAAATTCATTACAGTATTTGGTTACTGCCATCTCCAGACAGCTTTACTGTATTCAGTTGAGGAGTGACTCTGTGAAGTACGAGGGTTAACTGTAGCTTTCACTTAGCTTTTACTTTTTCACTACAGAAAGTCTTCCCAAAGATGAGTGAGTTCATTCCAAGATGCTGTACTGTATAGTCAGTTTGTTTTCATCTGGTGAACCTGAGCTGCTATCACAGTTTCAGTACTAAAGTGTGTTTTTTATGAAATTTGATAAGCTTTAGCTATGAGGCAGGAATCAGTCTCCTTGGTTTCTGGTCAGCCCCATCTTCTAATCCTACTGCACCTGGCTGTCAAGTGAGCTGAAAGGGGTTACAGATCTTTTGTCAAGTGAAACAGACTGACTGTACTAAGTATAAGACAGTAAATATGCCAGCAGATTCAAGAGGTTAATATGAGGAGCTGTGTGGAATAACTTCAGATACGTCAAACTCAGTACATAAAGAAATTGGATGTTAGACAATGATATTATTTTATTCAAGGCACCTTCAGAATTCCCATGCAGAGCAGCATCAGAAAAATAATAGCTACAAGGTGCTTTGTTGAGGAACTTGAAAGGTGCCATTTGTCCAAAAAATTCCATTTTCTATCCTGTTTTTTTCAAGTTTGATTTTGGCACATTCAAAGTACTTCTCTGAGCTCTTCATAAATTCTCATTTGTCTGTTGTTTTGTGTTGCAGGTCCTTCTTCACGTACAATCGGCTTTGGAAGTCCAGTCACCTCTTCTTTTTTTTCTCCATGGACTCTGAAAATTTGAGTTAAATTCTGAATGGCATTGAAGGCTTCATAGCACCTTTTCCTCAATGATTCATTTTGCCTGTTGCACCTTAACATTCTGTCATATGTTATTTATGCCATTAGAATATCGAAATAGTTTGGATTAGTACCGTAACATATAAGAGAATATTGAGGTAAAGTGTGCAGAATAAACCACTGGGAAAGAGGTGTTAGAGAAATGTTCAGAGTCTCATAGAATACAGTATGACTCACATTTTTGAAGTCCATGGAGAGATAAGCGAGATAGAGGACAGGACTTTTGTTGCTGATTGTACTGTATTTTCCTTCTGTTCATTTGTTATTTTGTTCTGCTGCTCTTTATTTTAGTAGTGGTTTCCTCTGCAAAATATTGTGTATGTAAATTTAATGATAGCATTGTAGTGTTATAATTGATCAGCACTGCTTCCCTTGTTTGCATTTACCAATACAGTAGTAGTAAATAATGATAATGTAGTGAGATTGCATATGTAGTGATAGTATTTCTCCTGCTGTGCAAGTATTGACTCATCTTTTGCTTGAAGTATCTCATCTCTAGCTGTTTCCCCTTCTCATTTTCTCATACATGAAGTGTCAGAGTAATGTATTAGGATTCTCATTGGAAGTTTTTTTTTAAATGTTTGAAGTATCAAAAGTATTAGTAAACTTATCAAAGTTAATTTTATTTATTTATTTATTTTTTCTAGTTTCTTCCTCATAGTTGGAGTATCTGGGCATTAGCGAATTCATTCTCAGTCAGTTATTCATTTTATTAGTTTTTCTGCTGTATGAAGTAAAAAGCCATTACCGAACTCATTCGATGTCTGACGTATTTCACATCATTCTTTCATACTCGAAAAATCTGTCAGCTGATTTTTAAATTTTTTAGTCCAATATCAGATTTTTTTTTTTCCCTCATATTTGGACTATCAAAAGTTATATACTGTAGTATTGTCTTTTTTTTTTCTTTTCTTTTTTTTCGTATTCGGAGTATCAAAACAATAGCATATTTATTTTCTTATTCTGTTTTCCTCATTTGAAGTATCAGAAACATTACACAGCGAATTTTTTGTTTTTCTCTTCTATTTGGAGTCTCAGAAGTTGAGTGAATTTATTCTCAGTCGGTTATATCTTGTTTTTTATTATAATTTCGCTCATGTATGGAGTATCAAAAATATAGCGAGTGTATAGAGAAGTATTTCTGAGGGGTGAATACTATAGCTATATAAGTACTGAGTGCCAGCGGTGTGTCCCCTATTGATTTGAGTCCCGGTGTGGCTCGGTGTTGTGGTAGGTGTGTGGGTGGTGGTGCCCTATAGGCGTCCCAGCGGAAGGCGCGGACGGTGGGCGCGGCAGCGGAAGGAGGAGGACGCGGAGGAGCAGCTGTAGGAGGAGGTGGAGGGGAGGGGGAGGAGGAGGAGGAGAGGCGGATGAGGGTGGTGGATACACAGACTCACAACAAGAACCGGCCTCTCACTCCATCGCCAACCACCACCGCCACCGCCACCACCACCGCCACCAGCAACCACACCTCTCGCCACTGCTCACCACACCTCCCACCACCACAAACACACACACATACACAGACACATACACACACATACACAAACACACACACATACACACACACATAGATACAAACAGACACATACACACAGCAGCCACCAGACACAAATCACCTACCACATCTCCCATCACAGCAAGCACACAGCAACTCCCAAACAAGACCCCCTGCACCTTAACAACCAAGGTGTAAACCCCCCATTGGTGGCCACTGCAAAAACAAAACAACACCCCCACACCCCCAACAACAACAACGTCATCACCCCCGCGAAAAGAACGAGTCAAGAAACGAGCCAAGACGATCACATCGCCCCTCCACTACCGGCCGCCCCAACACCAACTCAAAACATCCCCCCACGACTCAGCCGCCAAAACAACGTCCACCCTAAACCAGAGCCGCAAGTATGGGGTCGGAACAGCACTATTCACTGCGCTGGAACGACTACACAGTAAAGATTGTCACGGCCTTCCAGTCCTTGCGTGACGAAGAGGATTTTGTTGACGTGACGGTTGCCTGTGACGGACACTCCTACTCGGCTCACAAGATGGTGCTCTCCGCGTGTTCCCCCTATTTTAGGGCGCTGTTAAGGGTGAGTCACTGAAGTATCTACTCTTTTTAAGCCATATACTCATTGCCATGGCAGACTTCATAGCACTTCTTTCGTAGCATTTTATCTTGCATATTACTCATTAGTTTTCTCTTAGAATGATGCTGGAAAGGGATGCCTTCATGATGTGACACCAGTGTAACTAGGTGGCTCTGTTACATGGTTATATATTTGTCCCTCAGTTTTCTTCCTTTCCCTCAAAAGGAGTATGGTGGACTGCAGAAGTGCAGCTTCAGCTTGCAATCCACAGGGTTCACGTTCAAATCAGCATGGGGTCACAGCAAGAGTACTCTTTGAACAGTACAGAATTCAGTGAAGCAGACTGTGTTGATATTCCTTTCATGTTGACACAGTTTGCATCATTATCATACAAGAGGATATTAAGGTGTAATAAGCATTCTTGATTGTTGATGAAAAAGTGATATGAAAGTGTCTAATATTAAAGCAATGAGAATATGGTATGTTGTGTATAAAGTAATTTTACATACAGCCTCAGTCATATTTGCCTTATGAATAGTGTAAGTTAAAGTTTGCTCCTTAGTTTTCCAGTTGTTGGAGGCTGTAATTGAGTAAAGGTAAATTGACTATCATCATCATGGAAATTTGTATAGTTTTTAAAAGTCTTTAAAGATGCACCAGTATTTGAGATTAAAGAGTATTTAATATTTTGTTATATACAGTAAATCACACACTTGAGGTCAAGTTTTTTAGATTAATGATAGTTTGTAGTGTACAGGAGTAACTTACTAAAGTATTTTATTTTATTTCATAGTTTGGGTAAGTAACCTATTTGTTGAGTTAGACTGCAGGTTGCCAATCTTTCGCAGGCCAACCCTTGCCAACACCCTATAGTGATACTAAAAGACGTGGGTCATGTGGAGCTGGAGCGGTTATTGGAATTCATGTACAACGGGGAGGTGAGCATCGCGCAAGACCAGCTGGCCGCATTCCTCAAGACGGCTGAAAACCTCAAAATACGTGGCCTGGCTGGCTCCTCTGATGATTTGGATCAGGCGGGGGTGAGTTCTCTGGAGTCAGTGTTGTTTTTTTTTGTTTTGCAGGCTGAAGTTTTGTTTTTGTGGGCCTAGATTCATCTAGACATAAATTCAGTAGACTGCAGGCAGAAGTTGCCCTTCTCGTGCGGTCCACTATCCTTGTTTGGGGGGATAAGGAGGAAGTTGAGGAGCATTTGTATGCAGTAACTAGGCAACAGAACTGCCTGGTCATATTAATCCCACGACATGAAGGTGACACTCGCCATCACTGGTGCTTCATGTGAAATGAAAATAGGATATTACTCTTGATTACGTTTGACAAACTTTAACAAGTACAAATTCCAACATGCTTTCATGTGTTGGCTTTGGTCACCCAAAGGTGCCTGTCCATGCTGCTTGATCTCTAGTAGCCTTTTTATTCAGTCCCTGAACCCTAAGGTCACACTTTTTAAAATAATACTTTAATGCCCCTATATTATGACAGTTTATGTCTAATTCAATGCCCAGTGGATGGTGGGAGGAATTCTCCATATGAGGGAAAACATTCTGGTGTTTTGAAGGTATAATATTTTCAGTATTATTCACAGTGCACGGTTGCTTTTTCATATCTTTGAGGTTTATGATAATAATAACTCACATTTTAATGAAAATAGATTCAGTACCAAAAATTAATGTCTAACATATTAGCAGCTGATCATGAGGTGATTCAGTTTTCTGTAGCTATGGAGCTTATTTCATATTGTATTGTGAGGTAATATTGGCTGTGTTTATTGTTTTCAGAGGCACAATATTTGTCCTTAATGTGCTTAGAACAGGCCAAAAAATTATGTTGTAAGCCCTAACATTTTATTTTTAGAAGTGATTCAGCTGGGAGTGTCTAATAGGGGGTCAGTAAACTGCTCTGGGAAAGCAGTTGGTCACTCTTGCCTCGTATGTCAGAACTAAACAGCCCATCCCTGAGGTCCTAAGCTTTTATTGTGGCAGTAAAGGCTTGGATGATAGTACTAGATGTATTTGTTGCCCCAGGTTCATCTTAAAAATAAATCTGATGGATTACAAGCTGAAGTTGCCCTTCTCTGATAGTCTATTATTTCCCTTTCTGGAGATTGGAAGAAACTGAGAGGAATTTTTAAAGCTGACTATATCAGTGCCACTGCAAGAAAGTGTTCCTCTTCAGCACTGACTAGGATGATTGACAGATACAGTAGGCATTATTTATTGTCAGTTCTTTGTTTCTTTCAGACAAGACATGTTGATTATTGTTGTATTTCAGATCCACCGGCCAGACGTCTCATATAGCTACACAAGTGGGGGTGGGGTGGGGGGAGCTACATCGGGGCGGAGTAGTCCCTCAGCAGGTTACGCCCCAAGTCAGGGCTCCAAAGATGATGACGTGGTGGGTGAGGGTGGTGGTGGTGGTAGTGGTGGTGGTGGGGGAAGCTATCATGGACGCCCAGACTCGCCCCCACCTAAAAGACGGAAACGATCCAGTGCCCCCGCTGCCGGCCACTCCGACACCAATACCACCAGTCACACTGCAGGTACTGTACAGTTTATGTCAATTTCATTCTAACATCATCCATATTTCTTGTGTTGTGATGCAAATCTATACTGTACAGTGAACACTGTTTTGGGAGTTGAGGTGCTGTTGCCATGGTGGCAGAGTTATTAGCACTGGTAGCATGAAGTTGCTGGCACAGTAGCATCAGTGCTTGGCACTTGGTGCAGACAGCTTGTACCACTTAACTCAGGTGTCTGTGCACCTTATGTGGGTTAGCAGTTAACATTGGTACCCTCAGCTTGGATAACTTTAGGCACATTTTGAGGTTTTCATATACTCATATCTTTTGTTGAAGACTAGAGCTGTGTGTTCTATGGATGCATATAGCATTCAGTTATCCATGCACTGTGTCAAATGATTGTACAGTTCGATATTTCTCATGTGAAACTTTGTCTCCAAAGTCACATCGTGGGTGAATTGAGATGGCCATATTTTCTAATTGTTGGTGTATGTGTGTGCTGGAACCTCAACAGGCTGGGGGTTACTGTGAACACTGATGAGCTTGGAGATAAACCAGCAAAGATTTGCAGCAAATGTGGGACATATACCATGTCAGTAAAGGAAAGGGTGGTAAAACTTAATACATTTTTTAAAAAGTTGTATTACAGAAAGTTATTAAGCATTTTATCTTTGTTATGAGGTTAATTAAAAATGGAATATATTAGAAATCAGGCAAGCAAAAATTATTGTTTAATTTCTGTTTTATATATTTCTATAGGAGTCTGGAGTCACCCTATTTACAACCATTTTCACCAGTCAGTTTTCCGTATTTTCAACTGTAAGAAATATGCTGTTCACTTCTGTTTGCTTTTCAGTACTCCAGATAGACTTGTTCCAGATTAGCCTACTTTCATCAGTTTTGGTATCCAGTGTGCTATGGAATGCTCATGCCAGAAAAGTTTTTTTTGGGCTAGAAATTTGGGGGCAAATTTGAGGATTTCCATTTTTTGTTCCTAGTTATTGCCTAAATGATGAACAGAGAAACAGTGGTTTTATTTGAAGACTGCAGCCAAAGAGCAAAGTCTCTGGGGAAAGAGACTTGTTCAGGTGGGTAGATATAATCGTGTCAACTTCCCCCCCCCCCCCTTCCTTTCTTTTTTTTAAGTGACCCCAGTTGATGTTATCAAGGGTAAAACCTAGAAGAAGTAATTATGGTAACCTGAATGATGCAGTAATCTTGTATCTAAGGGTAGCATCTGTCTCCACCTTTACCTGTGTATGCCTAATGATGTTTACTGTACAGAGAGTCTGGTGGCTTCCCACCCTTACTTATACTTCCCAACACTGTATGCAACAGTATCATTCATATTCTAGTGGGTGTGATGGAGGCTTTTCATCTTTACCTGCAGAAACATGATAGCAGTGCTGACATTTCAAAGGATGTGGTAGAGGCTTCCTTACATAATACACTACAGCATCATTGCCATTGCAGAGTGTGTGGTAGAGGCTTCCTTACATAATACACTACAGCATCATTGCCATTGCAGAGTGTGTGGTGGAGGCTTTCCACCCTTGCCTCTACTTTCATATACACAACAGCATTGTTCACATTGCAGAGGGTGTGGTGGAGGCATCTGTGGAGGTGGAAACTGGTGCCAGCCTCAGCAGTGGTGGGGGTCTGACGGGGGATGAGGACATGCGTCTGGACAGGAGGGAGTTGAAGAGCGAACCAGGTGATGCCTCCTTGGCTGAGGTGTACAGTGAATCCTCTGATCTCAGTACTGACCCACATTCCCACTCTGGGGAGGGCATGGATCCACGACAACCTGTATTGTATCCTATAGGTCAGTCGATTTCCTCACTCGAGTCTTGGGGTTGTATTCTTGTTAGCAAAGGAGGATTTGTATCTCATCTTTATTAGCCATTTGTTTTACATAACATACATTAATTTTCTCTTATATGTTATGTAAGTCATTTTTAACAGGAGAGGGACATTCATGTGGTGGCACCAATATAGCTGGATAACACTGTTGCCCAGTTATGCAAAAGTCAGTTGACTGACTCCTTATCCCCTGAAAGAAGGATGTTGGAATTCAGAGAGCCACTGGGCTCATGTCTAGAGGAGTCAGGGGCCACAACAGCATGGTGATAATAAAAAGCTGTAAATAACATACAAGAGGATAATGAGATGTAGTATGTAAAAAAATATGGCTGAGGAAGCTGTGCTAGGAAGCCTCCTTCACCAACAAGAATATGACCCCTGCAGTGCACACCGTACCGTATATTGCAAGCCTTTATCGTTTTTTAAAGTATTATCTGTGATCTCAACATTCAATGGATTAAGAATTCACCGAGTGAAATGAGCGCATACCGTATATACATTAAAAATTTGCCGTATCATGTCATACAGGTTAGTGGCTTTCCTCACATGAGTGTTGTCAAACACTCCATACATTGCAGGCATGTAGCAATTTTTAATTTTGGACAGTCGGCAACATGGCAATGTTTTCAAAATTGGCTGTACCGTATTGTTGCTTTTCTCACTTGAGTCTCACAGTTGTTGTTGTAGTGACCCCAGGCTCATCTGAACATGATCCCAGTGGACTGTAGACTGAAGTTACCTTTCTGCTGCAGTCCAACCTTCTCCTTTCGTGGGATAGAGAGAAGTTAAGGGACATTCGTGTAACAATGCCACTACCTGTAGGCATCCTTTCCCAGCAGTGAGTCTTGCACTTTGCATCATATATTCCAGCCTTTACAGTTTTTTTGAGGGTCTGTAATGTCAACACGCCATGGAGTATAAATTACTATGTAAAATAAGCCATAAAATTTACAAAGTGAAATTAACTAAAAAATATTCGATAAATAAAATGAACTCAACTTGCCATGGATTAAGAAATTTGATTTGTGAGCAAAAATGTCATATTAGTTTACTAAAAATTGTTCTTATATGATGTTCAGTTTGAAGTAAAGTTTAATGTAATAACAAAAATAGTAATTTAAATGTTCATTTTAAAGTAGGGTATAATGTTACTTAAATTTAAACTTGCATCGTAAAGTCAGGTTGCTCTTGGTCACTAGACTTTAAGTGCCACATTTATATTTTCACAGTGGAGATGTAACTGTTATACTTTGTACTGCTGTGTTCAAATTATATATACACTTACGCTTCTTTTTCCTCATTTGTATATATTTTGGCAGTGAGTTTGAGCACATTGTACATAAATGGTTGTACATAAGATTTACAGAGAGTATATCATTTACAAAGAGTATGAGCACTGAATGTTTTTTGTAAATCAGTGTTTGAGTTGCTGTAGTTGGGTGAAGGAAATTTAGTTAATGCACTGCTTGTAAGATAATAGCCCATTAAATGTAATGTAGGGTAAATGGTACGAGTTAAGGACAGGTAGTAATTGTCAGTTAAATACAGAGTGTCATGGGATGCGTGTTAGAAACTTCAGGACGTTATTCAGGGGCTAATTTTTGTGCAGTAAATGCTGTGTCAACTGGGGTCTGATTCTTAGCCTTTACAGAGCTGCAGTTACTGGTGACCTTATGGGTGAAAATGGTCTTCCTCATAATTCACCCTTAAGTCCATCTGTAATAGTAGCTCCATAACCGGTGAGATTTGGACCATGTTGATATTGCATTATTACTCAAACTTATCCCCAAAATGATCTGAGGTTTGATGCTTATATCTCAAAACACCTTGTATTAGTACATAAGCCATTCTTCCTGAGTACACTCATATTGCTGCTTAGTAATAGAGGAAGTAACAAGTGAAATATTAGTATTTGTGTTGGTGTAAGTTCTAGTGCCCTTTCCCACTTTAGCTCGTGCATTGTTATAGTTGTGTTCTAGGTGGCATAGGAGGCTTTGTAGCACCTTTTCCTGAGTACTTTATTCTGCACATTACTCTTAACACCCTGATGTTTAGCTATGCCGACACTTATGTAATACAAATAGGATACAAGAATATGTTGTGGTGTAATATTCAAAATAAATTTCCAAGGGTGTTACATAGCCTCTTATCCACCAGGAATATGCCTTAAGCACCATACATACCATAAACTTTAATTGTCACTTGTTTTCTAGCTTGTACTAGTGACATTGTGTATATAAGTGAAAGTACCAGTATACAGAGTGTCCTAGGACTGTGTGAGAAACTTCAGTTGGCCATTCTTAGAATTCTTTTGAGTACAGTAATAAGTGCCATATGAACATGAGTACAATTCTGAACCACTACAGAGTTACAGTTACTGATGACCTTATGGGCAAAATTGATCTCCCTAAGAATCTTAATTCACCCATAACGTAGTCAGTAACTGTAGTCCTGTAGCTGTTGAGAATTGGTCCTACGTTGATATATCATTTTGTACTCAGAATTAGCTGGTGAATAATTTGAAGTTTCCCACATGTTTCTCAGAACACCCAGTATATTAAAAAAAAAAAGCTTGCATATTAAAGAAGGGTAGCAGTGAGTGAATATCAAAAATAGTGGACGAGGATATGAATTTGAAAAGGGATCCATTGTTGTTATTTTTCTAATAGTCCAAACCGTACTTTAATTATTTACTGTGAGTATTGCCAAACTGGTATAATAGCCAGTGTACTTGCGGAAGGGCCACAGGGTACCATAACTGGCAAGAAGTAAACAGACTTTGGCAAAAACACTGTCTATCTGTCTGATGCTCAGCATCTTTATTCCATAAGAAGTGGCCACCAATGAATCACTTCCATGTCACCCTGTCCTCTCTCATCAGTTGTCATCTCTCCTACTGACACCCCCTTTCTCATATACCTCTCCACCTCATCCCACCATATAATCCTCAGTCTCCCCCTCCCTCTCCTCACTAGGGCTGGAAAAGCAATAAATTCGTATTGGAGAAAACTTTGAAATAAACCTTCAGTACACTTAAACTGTTGGTCCATTATACAGCCTCCATTTTGACAGGGTATACTCGCCTAACCCCTCTGTACCACCACCACAATTCCATTTCATTCCATTTTTTTTTTTTTTCCCCCTCTCTCCCTCATGCCCATTTGTTTTATCCAAGTTATATGGAATATATTTTGAAGGAAATCTTGACAGCACTCAAACCACTAATTCTGCAACACACATTTTTACAAGATCTACTTTTCTGCCACAGCCTTACTGCCCACCAACATGCCAGCTCATTCTATCCATTCCTTAACTTACCATCCTCATTCCCCCCAACCCTGATGGTTTCATGGCATGAATACAGGTCATGTTTTGACCTATAATTGTGTAAGTGCAAGAAATGGTTGGGGTTTGTTGTTCACATAATGCTACTAAGGGTCAGACTAGGCTTGTCACCCGAGCCTTAAATGTTACAACTAGCTTAGTCCCAGTCCCCTACACTCATTACATCATTACAAGACAAAAAAAAGGTTAGATGGTTAATGGATGGATGTTATTATCCTCATCATCCAAACACCCTTTCTCTCTCTCTCAAAAAAAAAAAAAAAAAAAAAAAAAAAAAAAAAAA
This sequence comes from Coenobita brevimanus, assembly GCF_032717465.1. Taxonomy (NCBI): domain Eukaryota; kingdom Metazoa; phylum Arthropoda; class Malacostraca; order Decapoda; family Coenobitidae; genus Coenobita; species Coenobita brevimanus. The sequence goes on from NC_137012.1 coordinate 30,320,276, forward strand.
ACAATTGGAATGGAGAGTGTCCAGAAACAGGAAAAGGAAAATACAGAAATAGAATTATCAAAAGGCTGCTTGGAAAAAATGGGCCAGACATTTATTCACTCATCATTCAGACTTCCAAAATCCATCCTTCATGTCACAAACAAAAACCATCCCCACCTAAATTTTATATCTTATATTTTCACTGTCGTTTAGTGGGTAATTAAGGCACTCCACTCGGACGGGGCTGGTTCAGGTTTATATCCAGGGGGTGGTTAGGGTTTATTGCTCACGTGATGCCACTCAGGTTTGAGTGAGGCTGGTCACTCTCATCTTAAATGTCAGGACCAACTTGCCTAGCCCCGGACTCCTACACACCTCTGAGGCAACACTGGATTAGTTGATGAATGAGAGATTGAAATATTTTCAATGGCATTTTACAAACCATTGTGGGATCTAATTTGTTATGTAAAAATTTTGCCCTTGAAGTTGGTACCCTATCAATATAAGACGCTACCATATTTCCTTTACGATAAGGTGCTACCAGTGCTAAGATGCACCCTATAATACGGTAGGTATTTGGGGGGAAAAATATTTGAGGATTTAATAGCTTACCTTATAAACAAGTCTAAGGCACCAACTCTGTGGTGCCATTTTTCTTTGTGCCACAGCAAATTATCACATAGTGGACCTAATCAAATATTTGTGGTTATTATTAATTAGATGTACCTAGTTCAGCACAATATTATACCTGTTCACATCAGCAACAACTCATAGTTGCCACTACAATGCATGTAAACACACTGGCTACAGCTCGTTTACATCCAGCTCCCATCAGTTGATGTTTTTATGTTCAGTAGCTCGAGTGAACCTTTACAACCCACATCCCCAACAGAATTCATTCAGTTCAGCCAATAGAGTCTTTATCGTAATATTGCTTTATTACACAGTACCAATATATCAGTACATATTGCCAGTTTCTGTTTTATAATACCATGCCTGTCTTCTCCGCTTTGATTCCATTCTGTTCATTTGTGGAGGGGTGTCGTCTGCGGAGTAATTGTGCAGACAATTTTGGTAATGTCATCTGCTTTGATGACTGTAGTGAGTGCTTTGTATCTCGTGACAGCGGTTCATGAATGCTAGCATCTCGTGAGTGGGGTTCGTGAGTGCTTTTATCTCATGACTGGAATTCCTCAATGCTAGTATATTGTGATTTGGGTTCGTGAGTGCTTTTATCTTGTAACTGGGGTTTGTGAGGGTTGGCAAACTCCTTTCTTCAACTTGATCTTCGAGTGCTAAGACGCAGGGTGATGTTTGAGTGCATTTTTCTCTGGAAAAAAAACGCGTCTTATCATAGGGGAAATACGGTAATCACCTCACGCATAGTACTAATATTCATCTGACTATTTTCTCATATATGGTCAGAGATAGTGGCGATTAAATGTTAGTATATTTCAGTATGATACCTTTTTTAGCATAATATATCATATATTCACTCAGTAAGCTGTAGCAGCCGTGGCTCAGTGGGTTAGAGCGCTCCGCTCTGACCAAAGGGTCGGAGGATCAAATCCACCCAAGGGTCATTGGTAGACATCAGGAAGGGCATCTGGTCATAAAATGCTACATGCTCCAGTCCAAAGTCCTCTACCCAGGGACAACGCCTTAGCTCGTCGGGGATACCTGACGTAAAACCAAATTATTACTGTATTTTATATTTTATATTCACTCAGTAAGCTGTCCTTCTTACACATACCAGCTTTTTGATGCAGTCATTCTAGGTCAGGGTACAGTACTTGAGAATTCATAAAAACCTAGTAAGAATTTGAGTGTAATTCAAGTTGTGCAGTATATATTGGTAAACCTCAGTTCAAAATATTTATAGTGAATCTGAATTGGTATTTTAAAATGTGTTGCCTTTAGAGCAAGAGAGAGAGAGAGACAGGTGTAAGCTCAATGGGTGTACTCACGAGGAATATTAGAGTCTGTAGCTTTGATTAAGTTAGCTGTAGTGCAAAAAATACTCAATGATTTTGTAAATAAAGAAGTAATACATATATTTTGTAAGGAAAAAAGTACAGTAAATAAGTAATGTTTCACTGCCATAGTCTTAAGCACTTTATGTACAAATGGGTGTTGCTAACTTGTACAAAGGAATATCTTTTAAGAGCACTGTATATGTTCACTGTTCAAACTGTTTGTAATGCACATTAAGCTTTAAGTATATATGTGTGGCAGTATTATTTGAACAGTAGGGAATATTGATATATAAAACACCTGTAGGACGTAAATAATAAGGGGTTTGAGTAGGGAAACAGCTCAAGATTGTGCAGCTAGGAGAGCAGCCATCTAGTGAGAAGAATGTAACATAACGTAATGTAACAAAACATAGGAAAAGAATATTATTTAGAACACTTAAAGACTGTGTGTAATTTGTGAGATTTTATGTTGTGGTGCTTGCTTTAGTGACCAAGGGAAGTTGTTATTTTGAAGTTGTTAAAATGTGGAAAAGAAAGTATCATGGTCATGCCCTCTCCACTCCCCATCCCCAGAGCCCCACCATGTTTTAACCCCAGCTGCTTACTGCCCATCGTTAATAAATTTTCAGCCTTTGTTTTCATCCCTCCTGTTAACTGTAAGGGTCATGTTCTGTGTGGCTTGGCATATATCGTAATATCTCTTCCTTAGTGATTTATTCTGCATATTACACCTCAATATTGTACCTCAGTATCCTCGTGTAAATTATTTATTCCGTATATTACATCTCAGTGTCCTCCTGTATGATATAAAGGTATTATAAATACCTTATGAGAGATTGTTATTGATTTTGAGGGTTTGAATGGTCAGTGAATGAGTGTGTGGCCTGTTTCACTGGGCATGCTTTGGATTAGTTCTCCCTCTGTCATGTTTTCCTCTCCTTTCTGGACCATACCTCATCCTTTCTTTAGGTGGAAAAAAAAAAAAAAAAAAAAAAATGATGATGATGATATGCAAAATTAAATGCTAAGAAAGAGATGCTGTGAAACTCCTATGCCACCTTAAGTCTTTTGTAGTTTATGAATATGTTACCACTGAAAACAAAGCTACTGTTTCAGGAGCATTATGATGACATTAAATAAAATTAATCTATACATTGACAGACCAAGGTCAGATGGTGACTCTTGGCTGATAGTAACTCTTTAACCTTTTTTCCTTAGTCGTGGGAATGGTTCATGGGTTGCTTAGAATAATTTGTATTCAAAATCTCTTCCTTTGAGCTGATGGTTATTGATATTTCCAAATTTAGTTTAAGTAGAACTGTACTATATGCACATATCTGTCATTGACCCAAGAGTCCAGGCAACGTCCTTGTTATTTTATTCTTGCTGCCACCAGATGATCTTATTCAGTTTCAAGTAGACTTCAGGTACTGAAGGGTCTATTAAGGCTTTATCTGGCACTGCCATTTTGAAGTCTGTGCCAGTCTGAATAAAATCATTAGGATGTAACAAGATAGAATAAGTAGCCACATTGAATGGGGTAAGGGTTTGCATATGGCGAACATCAGAGCTGCCACTGCCGCCTATATCAGCTTGGCAATGAGTTTTGTTAAGAAACAAAACACATTGATTGGCATCAAGCTTTGCACTGTTGCTTTAGAGTGTCAGGTGAAAGTTACAGTCTGCGACACTGTTACAAATTTGAATAGTGTGTAGATTATAAGTATTTGCCAGTTGTATACATGAGTTGTCTGTTCCAAATTAAACTTACTCTTAGCCATGTCTTGTTCCCTTCCACACCTGCCCATACTCTCTCCCTCTAACTTTATCATCTGTAACTATAATTCTGTATGTAGATTGGACTGTAGTTACAGGTGATAGAGCTAGAGTAATGGGGTGTGAACAGTTGTGGAAGGATGCGAGACATGGCTTAGTATAATGGTGAATTGGAATGGAAGATATTGTAGGGATGTTGCAGAGAATTTACTGTGACTTCACACACTGTAGTCACCACTGAGTAATGATCTCTGTAATACCCACTTAATACTTTAATATTATCATAAAAGCAAAACTAAAGCATATTCTGACAGAGGAGTAAGTAAAAGAGCAATTACCTGTTCTATTTCATTTAATTTGTGGTACTGTGTTGATTTTGTTAAAACCGAGAGCACAAAGTTATGGACAAATCTTAAGTACAGTATTATGATAATTTCTGAAGAGGGTGATGATGGTAGAATATATTTGACCCTTCTACATCATTGCTGACTACATTCAGTAGGAATCAAGCTGCTAACATCTCTCTCTGTCTGTAGCTTGTTGCCTTGATCCCAGATAATGGCCACAAATAAATTGTCCCCGTCATCCGACATGCCATCAGGCTACCCTTCTTCATAATTACACTGTCCTCATTCATATACCTCATCCACATTCTTCCCCTCCCCCTTTCCCCCTTACACTCCCCTGTCAATCTCTTATTCCCCATTTTCTCCACACAACAAAGCCATCTCGGGTACTTCACCTGACACTTTCCAGCACATCCACCAAAACACTATGATGTACCATAAATGCCTGTAAAAAATTAGGGATGCTCTCAGTTTTAACAATATGGGTGTAAGATGTCAACTTTGTTCATACAGTGGCTTTTTATACTCCTCTGCCTAGTACACAAGCAGCTTTGTCACCCCCCCTCCCCCCATGGCAAAGCTGACGCCTGCTTTAATGTTGTTTGTCCGTAGACCAAAATTAACCCAAGTATAAAATAGACCATGTACAATCAGGGACAAAAGTTCATCTAATATATCACCTCTTCTACTTCTTACTTAATCTGTTCAGTACAATTTTAAGCTTGTACCTCCATAAACAAAAGTTAACATTATTTCATCCCTTGCTTTCCTCTGCTGAATATAAGTTAAGCTTGTACAGTAGGGGGCAAAACTTTGCCAAATATTTCACCTTTAGTGCTTCTTTTCCTCTGCTGGTTAATATTGCAAAACTGAGACAGGTCTGGCATATTTCTCTGCCCATAGTTGACTCATATGCTTTTGTCAGAGAGGAAAGTGACAGACATGCTCTGAGAGTGAAGCACAGTAATTCTATGCCAAGTTAGTAATGAATTAACACCATATTGTCCATATCTGCACTCATGGTTGCTTATGTTTCATTGCAGTAATAGTTCTGAAGTTTGATGTTATTTATTTTTAATCTCAGTCACAGAGCAGAAGCATGTTTCACCTAGAGATGCTTCATTTTAAAGTAACATTTTGCCTGCACACATGGTAGACCTAACCCTTTCTTGGGCAGGGTTCTCTCACAGCTGAATAGAATTGTCCAGCATTAACCAAAATATGATCGTTAAGTGATTGTTTGACAATTTACTCTGTTCGTAAATGCAGTGGAATGGAGGCCATGAACTTTTGTCTGTGAGTGTACATGTGTATGTAATCCTAGTCTGTATTCTGAGTGGTTAAGGAGGTTTCTCACTATATCTTCCTTTGTGATTCAATTTGCATATTACACCGAAGCATTCTTTTGTATGCTATTATGTGTTGCTTTATTATAGACAGGTGCTGGAGAGGGACACCTTCATGCAATGGCACTGATAGAACTGGGTGGCTTTGCTGCCCAGTTATACATATGTCCCTCAGCTCCTCCCTGTCCACCCTATAGGGGATGGTAGACTGCAGGAGAAGGGCAATATCTGCCTGCAGTCCATTGAATTCATGTAGAGAACCTGAGGGTAAAAGAACAACTGCTATTACTGTATTGACATATTTTGCATGAATAACATACAGGAAAGTAATGAGGTGTAATGTGTAAGTTAATCGGTGAAGATGTGATGTTATGAAATCTCGCAGTTCCATTTAGAATATGAGACTGTTACCCCGAACTCAAAGCACTATAGCGTGTGCCTTGCTTCCCCCAGCGATGCCGGGACCCTCTGGTGGAGTGGGCAGCCAGGATGGAGTTGGGGGGACGCACGAACCAGGCGGTGAGTACCAGCCCCTTATTGCTCTCTATACTCCACACCAGCAAACTTATCCTCAGAGCCACGTCCTCATACAACAGTTGCCTTGTATTGGCTAATTATTCACACCTCATAATGATCAACTCTTGTTGGCTAAGATATTTGATTCATACCTGATGGTCACCTCTAAACTGGATAAGGTAAATTGCTTCCTGTTGTAGAGACATTTTAATAGATATGGAAGAGGTAAAAGAAAAGTGGAAGAATAGAAGAGCTTATCTCAACAGGCAAAACTAGTTGGGAGTAAACTCAGTCATTGTTCATGTGTTTTTTTTCTTCCACTTCCTTTTTGTTTAAGTGAGAAAATACCAGTCTTAGTCACGTGGTACGTTTATTCATAAACTTTACATTGAAGTTCCATGAGTCTTGTATGGTGGCTAAGAGGAAGTGGCTCCATGAACAAGTTGGCTGGCGCTGAGTATAGCCTGCCCTCCACCCAACACCCCTCGCAAACTCGTTGCCGGGGTTAAAACCAACATAAACAAGTAATAGGGGCTACAGTGCCTAGTGGTCCATTTCTGTCATGATAATCGCAGGTCTTTATAAACTTTCCGTAACTCGTTGAACCTGGAAATGTCTTTTTTTATTCTTGCTATTTTTAGATGGTTTTATTCAGCTTAGTAAAGACTTTGAACTGGTGGGTATAGGTAAGGCCTTAGTATAGCCCTTCAGTACAGGAGACTAAGTTGAATAAAATTTCACCTGATGATTTTATTCAGTTTGAGATAGACTTTTTGAACTGCGGGGGTTAGATAAAACCAAAATAGAATCCTTCATTATGAGAGGCCTTTCTGAGTTGCATAAAATTGATAGTGGCAAGAGTAAATTTTAGAGGATATTACCAGGAATCAGGGGGTTATGTCTCTATTCTTTGTATCAAATTCTCTTTCCCTTTTGCACTGCAGACTTTATTCTATATTTATTTTTTAAAATTGATTCTAATGCGATTTCTGCAGAAGTGAACAATATTTTGACTTCACTGCTTGATTCTTACTCTTGTACCTTATAATTTTGCTTGTTTTCATGTCAGATTTTGGTATAATGATAATATTTTTTTTCTTAATTTCATGTGCTCATTCTGGCTAAATAGATCAAAATATCTTTGTCCAGAATTCAATACACTATCAGATTTTGTTATGATCTCCAGTATTAATCAGCTTTGTGATGTTTTATTCCTGTATTCTCTCTCTTAGAATTCCTTTTTAATTTGTCTATGGCTTTTCTATCTCCTGTCTTGCAGTTGCAGCCTCTCAGAATAACTTTATAGAATGTTGTACAGATGAATGTTCAGTAATATTTGTAGTAGACAGGCTGACTACTTTTGATTATAGGAATTGATGATCATTTAACAGGAAGCCCTTGTTGTATATCATTTTTCATTAATAATAACAATCTGGATTTTGTTTCTCAACAGTGCTAGTTCTTCCGAAGGAATTCACAAATGCTTGATACATGATTGCACATTTACTGTTATAAGAATTTGGAATTCATCCCTGATATGTAACAAGGACTTACTGTGTACATTGCATTGAAGAGGGAATTGGGTTGTTTTGATGGTTGTATGAGGTGCCAGAGTCTTCATGTCACAGGGGTCACGTAGAAAGAGATGGAGTGTTTTGGTTGTTGTATGTTCTAAGTGTCTTCTTTCTGGGGTTCTTTGGAAAGGGTTGGATTGTTTTGAATACCCAGTAGTTCATACAGGGCTACTAATATTGGTACTAGCTAGCATTTTGTTTATCTTGTGTTGTTGTAGGGAGCCACAGTGGTCTTGTTGGTTTATGATGAAGGGGTCTGAATTGTTTTGGTTTTCTCAAACTGGGTACCAAAGTTGCCATGCTGTGTGCCAGAATTGTCATGGTGTACCAAAATTGTCAAAGGGGGGTGTCAAAGTTGTCATGGGGTGCCAAAGTGTTTGGATGTAAATAAAGATTCTTTTAGTTGAGTTATATAATGGTTGTAAGTATTTGTCAGCTGGATCTTGTGCACAGATGGTAAGACTGTTTATTGGTAGATGTGTGGGGGCATTTCTGTAGCACATTAAATGGTGGTACTAATACAACTGAGTTATTTTGCTGCCTGGTTATACAAACTTTCCTCAGCTCCCCCACTATCCCTCTAGCTGAGGCTGGTGGACTGCAGGAGGAGCTCAGCTTTAGCCTGCAGTCCATTGGGTTCATGCTCAGATGAGCCTGTGGTTGCAACTACTACTACTACTGCTGTGATAGGCCTCCTCAAAGTTGCATTTAATTGTGTGACAGTAGCATGTTTTTGTGGCTCTAGGCTCGTCTGAATGTGAACCTGATGGACTGCAAGCAGGAGTTGCCCTCCTGCACTCCACAATCCATCATTTGAGGAATATGGAGGAAGTTAAGGGACATTCATATAACCATATCATTGCCACTGTGTGAAGGTGTCCTCATGAATTGGTTGGAGTTGATAAACTGTAACATGCATTAATTTTTGTTCAAATTGTGGTTTCTTGCAAGCTAACCAAAACAGTCCACCAGATGATTTTACTTAGAACAGGAGAGACTTTTTACAAGGGAGAGGTGAGATATAGTTGTCAGTAATCCATTTGCTACAAGAAGGTTTGTCTTTGGTAAAGTTTGGAGGTAGCAAGATTAAGCTGGAAATGATGACAGTATTATGAAAGGGCTAAGTTGACCAGATGGTTTCAGCTGGAGTCATGAAGTTACAAAGCACTATAGTCTGTTTGTGTTCATCTGACAGAAACAGGCCACTTCCACAACTTGAATACTAAGTTGTGGTTGTATGAAATTTGATGAACTGTAGTTATGAGGCTGGGATGAGTGTCCTTGGTTAATAGTCATATCAGCCCTCCAGTCTGACTAAACTTAGGCATCAGTTGAGCTGTAAGGGGATGGGAATCTATGTTAGATTAGAATAAATATTCTGTGTCATAGCTGTATTTTTCTATAATGTATTGGCGAAAAGCTTGTTTTTAGAACCTACCAGTCAGTTCACTATTTTGTGTATATACAGTAACCTCTAAATGCAATCTCTTGGCTTAGAATAAGGGTTGTGGTGAATGAAGAGTGAATTTAGAAAGGGTAAGTTATATAGATTAGATATTTACCTTGAGGACGTGAGTTGAAAGGTATACTGCAGAGTATAAGAAGCTGTATGTTGCATCTTTAGATTTGAAGGTACATTATGGATTGGAAGGGTTTTGGAGTGTGTTAGATGTGTTTGGTGTAGGAGGGAGTTTGTTAAGGGGAATAAAATCCTATCATGAAGGTAGTGCCACGTGTGTGAAGGTAGTTCTTAGAGAATAATCATACAGTAGCTTTAGGACAGGGATGTGTTATGTCACCTTGGGTGTTCAGTATCTCTGACTAAACTCCGTCCATATATATATATATATATATATATATATATATATACTGCTGGGAGAAGGAGGGAGGTGAGAAGACAGGAAGAAATCTGTAGGATAGAAGTTGTGGAAGCAATGAAGAAAGTTAAATCAGGGAAAGCCCCAGGAATTGATGGAGTGTGTGGTGAAATGCTGAAGCATGGGGGAGAGATAGTAGTAGAATGGATGTGGAAGATGTGCAGATTGGCCTGGGAGGAAGGTAGAGTCCCGGAGGATTGGAAGTCAGGTATAATTATTCCCTTGTACAAAGGAAAAGGGGAAAAAGAAATGTGTGGTAATCATAGGGGCATTTGTCTTCTTAGTATAATAGGAAAAGTGTATGGTAGGATACTTATTGACGGAGTTAGAGAAAGAACAGAGAAATTAGTTGGAGAAGAACAGGGAGGCTTTAGGAAGGGAAGAGGTTGTGTAGATCAGATATTCATTCTTAGATCTTTAGTGGAAAAGTTTCTAGAGAAGGGAAAGAAGTTGTATGCGGCTTTCATGGATTTGGAGAAAGCATATGACAGGGTGGATAGACAAGGGTTGTGGAAAGTGTTAAGAATATATGGAGTAGATGGGAAGTTGTTGAATGCTGTGAAGAGTATGTACGATGGTGCGAAGGCTGCAGTGCGTGTGGATGGTGAACTAATTGAATTTTTCTCATTGAAAGTTGGGTTGAAGCAGGGATGTGTCATGTCTCCATGGTTGTTCAATCTGTACATGGATGGGGTAATAAAAGAGGTACAAGGTAGGGTAGTGGATGTTGGAGTGTCCCTGGTGAGAGAGGATAGTGTTTGGAAACTCCCTGTACTGTTGTTTGCAGATGATACTGTGTTGTTGAGTGAAGACGAAGGGGAGCTGCAAGGCTTGGTGGATGAGTTTGGGAGAGTGTGTAAGAAACGGAATCTAATGGTGAATGTAGGGAAGAGTAAAGTGATGGTCTTTGAGAGAGGTGAAGTCAGTGAATGTACAGCGAGGTTGGATGGTGAGGAATTGGCAAATGTGAGTACATTTAAGTACTTGGGTAGTGTGATGAGTAAGGATGGAGGTTTGGAGGGTGAAGTGCTTGAAAGGGTACAGCAGGGAAGAAAGGTTGCTGGTTCTTTGAAAGCAGTGATAAGAAACAGGGAAGTGAGCATGGAAGTGAAAAAGTTACTACATGACAGTATTGTGATACCAACTCTGACGTACGGAAGTGAAGCTTGGACGTTGTTGGAAGGACACAAGTCAAGAGTGAGAGCAGTGGAAATGAGTTATCTAAGAGGAGCCTGTGGAGTCACATGGAGAGACAGGATGACGAATGAGGATATAAAGGAGCGTTGTGGTGTGGATGTGGATGTGATAGGAAGCGTTATGAGGAACACACTGAGATGGTTTGGCCATGTGGAGAGGATGGAGGGTGAGAGACTGACGAAGAGAGTGTATGTGAGTGAGGTGGAGGGGGAAAGAGGGAGGGGGAGGCCGAGGATGAGATGGAGGGATGGGGTGGAGAGGTATATGAGAGAGAGGGGTGTGAGTTGGGAGCAGGGCAGTGAAATGGCGGGGGACAGGGCGACTTGGAGGCGATTTGTTTGTGGCCACCCCAAACGGGATTGAGGCGTCTGGCAATAGATAGATAGTTAGATATATGTATACATATATATGGACGGAGTTTAGTCAGAGTTTTAAATGAGGACACCAGGCATAGCAGTGAAGCTGAAGCTAAATTGTAATGGGCAGAACTGTTACCTTGCCTGTACAGTATACTAACAATGCTGTTTTGTTGCCAGCAAGTGAGAATGATTGTGAATGAGTTGCTAGAAGGAGAAAATTCAAAGTGAATAAAGAAAAATAATATATTGGTATGTGAAAGGAAAAAATATGGTACTGTAGATTTTGGCAGGCAGTATAGTTAGAGAGGAGAACCACAGTAAATTGCAGGTTGCAGATTGTGAATGGCCTAAGTGGTTTGATAGTTTTAAATTTCTGGGAGCCATGTTGTGTTAGTATGGGTAAATGGAGGATGAGGTTAATGAGAGTTCATACCAAGAGACAAGAGTAATTGGAAAACTTGGCTGTATTTTGAAGGAAGGATGGTTATTATGTAAGTTAAGGGAACCCTGCATGAAAATGTTTTGCTGCAGAGACTTATAGAAGTGAAACCTGGACAGTGAGTGACAGGGAGATTTCTAGGTTTCAAGTTGTAGAAATGACCTCACAACAGCTGCAAGTATAGGCAGAGAGGATGGTGTAAGCGATAGAGGAATTTAATGAGTATTTTGGAATATAGGAATGAAAGAGGAGTGGGATATGGAATTACTGAATGGATGGAAGGAATAGTGGTAGGTGGGGGGGCACTCACCATCCACTCTCTTGATGTAGTTCTGCTCTGGGGGACCGCCCTTTCCTCTCTTCCTTCCTAAACTTTTGTCTTTCTTTCTGTCGTTCTTTCCACTTCCTTTTGTCTGCGGATGACTGTACATTGAGTGACAAGCCATATAGTTTCATGCACACCAGGAAACCATTTACTAAGCTGGGTGGTAGCCAGCCACATAACCAAATTATGATGTTTGGTGGTTTAGTGGGTAATTAAGGCACTCAAGTTGGACTGAGACTTTGCAGGTTTATATCCAAGGGATGGTTGAGGTTTATTGCTCTCATGATGCCACTCAGGGATGAGTGAGGCTGGTCACTTTCAACTTAAAATGTCAGGACCACCTTGCCTTGCCCCGGGCTCTTACGCTTCTCATGGGGCAACACAGGATTAGATGATGATGATGATAAAAGGAATTCTGTGTAGTACATTACATTGAAAAGGTATGGACATATGCAAAGGATGCACACCAAAATCACAGTGAGGGTGGTGGTGATAATGACAGACATTATGTTATAAGGAAGAAGAGAATGGAGCTGTATACAGATGAGAGAGAAGAGAGGAATGTTTGAGGAAGTGAATTTGTGGGGATAGTGTGTCCTGGAGGTGATTTTCTCATGGCCATCCCCTCTTGGAGGTTCCCAGGAGGGAGCAGGGCATAGATGGTAATGAAGTGGAGTCTTGTTGCTGCTAGATAATTTTGTTGAGGTAAGGAAAGATCCTGGTAGCAAGGGGGTTAATGAAGGTTGTATGTAACCTCTTCAGTTTAAAAAGTCTCTCCTAAGCTGAATAATCATCAGGATACAACAAGAGTGGGATAAATATGTCATTCTTGGACTGAAGGGGGTTAATGTACAGTTGCTTTTCTCTAAATATCAAGGCTGTGTGCTTGCAAAATACTACTGTACTTTGTTTAACAACTTTTGGTGAGACACTTTCTGAGTTAGTATAAAGCCAGAAACAGAAAAATAAGTAAATATATGAATGGATATATAAATAAATACATAAAACTCATACTAACGTCAAATCAGCCATGAGCATTTTGAAATGAATGATAGGTGTTCATTCGCCAGCAGCTCAGTACAGTTACCACTGTATATAGTAATTTTTTTTACTGACAGACATTTGTATTCAGTTTAGAAGAGAGCTTTGGTGGTGAAATTGTTAACAGCAGCCTCCATTAACCTGTTCAGTTTAAGTGGAATAAAATCATGTGGGGGGAGGGGAAACTACAGTAAGAGAGGTCTTGACAAAATTGAATAAATTCATGTGGGGACAGCAATAAAGGCATCACCATAAAATAGGCCACCATATTGAAGAGATTTAATAATAAGACAGCTGTAACCTAAGCTGGAGTGAGTTTCTTGTAGAAATTGTATTGTTTTATGATGGGGAATAAGTACAAGGTTTGCATTTCACAGTCAGACAGCTAAATAGCAGCTTTGTTGTTGTTTTGGCCTGAGGCTTATCTGGATGTAAATCCAGTGGTTTGCAGGCTGAAGTTGCCTTTCTCCTGCAGTCCACCATCCTCCTTTTGAGGGATAGGGAGAGAGTTGGTGGACACTTGTATAACTGGGCAATGGAGTTGCGTGGTTATGTTAGTGCAGCTGCTTGAAGGAATCCCTCCCCACCACCAAAGCAACTTTGAATGAGGAGAATTTGTACACATACTCTAGCAACTCATATCTGGAAGATGGTGAATGTGGTGAACATTGTCCCACTATATTGCCTTTTTATGTACCTTACTGTATGGTATATATGAATGCTGTATATAACTAATGCTTTGTTGACCTAATAATACTACATAAAATGCTACTTGTGCATCCCTAATATATACAACTTTGAAGTCAACATTCACATGTGTAGGCAGTCCAAGAAAACAGTTGTATTTGATACAGAAATCATCATCACAAAACCATGAGCATTTCTGGGTGGCTTTAAAATAAAAAAAAAAAAAAGACGAAAACTATTGAAATCTGAAATGCATAGTACAAAATCTTCTTCCTGTACTCATGTACATGGAGAAATAATTTGTAACTGTACCTTGCTTCTATATAAGACATGCCCTGCTCTAATTGGCTTCTAATTGTATATAGCTTAATAGTTCTGCCTGTTTTTGTTTACCGTAGTACTGTAATTAGTTTTCGTTTTCATTGTCAAAGGAATTATTGAGTGGCAACATTTTTTTTTTTTTTTTTTTAAATACAGTGACAAATACTACAGCTATGAAATGCAATTAGCTTGTTATACGTCCAGATTGTTTGTTAACCCCTTCATTTAGGTGGTATGTTTTAATGAACGATTCTTGGTAATGCCAAGTGATTTCATTAGCTTTTCTGGGAGGCCTCTAGTAGTGAAGGGGTAAATCGTTTCTAGTTGTAAAAGTTTCTCCAAAGCTGAATAAAGCGGTCTGGAGATGGAAAGAATGAAATTACAAGTTTGGACTGAAAGAGTAATCATATGAAAAGTTTGGACTGAAGGGGTTAACTGCAGATCCAGAGATTGATTACTACAGTTGAAAGAGATTGGGTTGGCCAAAAACTTTTCATACCCATAGTTGTTCATTTATGGGACTGAGTTTGTTCCTGAATTAAATTTTTGGATGGTTTGTAGTTTGACTGCCGCATCTACACCTGGACATGAACCCAGTAGACTGTTGGCTGAAATTGTTTTGTGCATTCTGTCATCCTCTTTTCTAAGGATAGGGAGAGGTTGAGGGACTTGCAGGACTGGGCAGTGAGTTATCTGGTTATATCAGTGCCATCACATGAAGGCATCCCTCTCCAGCGCCTTGCAGTGTGTTAGGGTATGTTGATAACTCCTTTGGACATATTCTAGGTGGCATAGAAGGCTTTGTAGCACTTTTGTCATGGCAAGTTATTTTGCATATTACTCTCAACATTCTTTTGTATGCCATTTGTGTGTGTTTAATAGCAACATAGATGGCATACTCACTATAGGGGAAACTATCTGCACACTGAATGGAGAAGTGAAATAGTGAGGAAGAGGTGGTAGAGAGCATCATGTGGCACTAAAAATATGGGTGTTAATGTATGTTTTATTCTTTAAAATGTAAAGTGTATTGGTGTGGAGGTTAGAGCTGGTGGTTCCTTTGTGGTAGGTCTCCCAGTGTTAGTTGTTTCTCTTGGATAGCAACTGTGGTGATGGTAGAGGATGCATAGCAACTGTGGTGATGGTAGAGGATGCATAGCAACTGTGGTTATGGTAGGGGATGCATAGCAGCTGTGGTGATGGTAGAGGATGCATAGCAACTGTGGTTATGGTAGAGGATGCATAGCAGCTGTGGTGATGGTAGAGGATGCATAGCAACTGTGGTTATGGTAGGGGATGCATAGCAGCTGTGGTGATGGTAGGGGATGCATAGCAGCTGTGGTGATGGTAGAGGATGCATAGCAGCTATGGTGATGGTAGGGGATGCATAGCAGCTGTGGTGATGGTAGGGGATGCATAGCAGCTTTGGTTATGGTAGGGGATGCATAGCAGCTGTGGTTATGGTAGGGGATGCATAGCAGCTGTGGTTATGGTAGGGGATGCATAGCAGCTGTGGTGATGGTAGAGGATGGATAGCAGCTGTGGTGATGCTAGAGGGTGCATAGCAGTTGTGAGGATGGTAGAGGATGCATAGCAGCTGTGGTGATGATACATAGCAGCTGTGGCGACGCTAGAGGATGCACAACATCTGTGGCGATGGTAGAGGATGCATAACAGCTGTGGTGATGGTACAATAAAGGATGCATAACAGCAGTGGTGATGGTACAGCAGAGGATGCATAACAGCTGTGGTGATGGTACAGTAGAGGATGCATAACAGTTGTGGTGATGATACAGTAGAGGATGCATAACAGCTGTGGTGACGGTACAATAAAGGATGCATAACATCAGTGGTGATGGTACAGTAGAGGATGCATAACAGCTGTGGTGATGGTACAGTAAAGGATGCATAACAGCTGTGGTGATGGTACAGTAAAGGATGCATAACAGCTGTGGTGATGGTACAGTAGAGGATGCATAACAGCTGTGGTGATGGTACAGTAGAGGATGCATAACAGCTGTGGTGATGGTACAGTAAAGGATGCATAACAGCTGTGGTGATGGTACAGCAGAGGATGCATAACAGCTGTGGTGATGATAGAGGAAATCATTCACGGTGGCTGGAGTGAATGTGTCGTGTTGTTGATCTGCTGTGGTGAACTCATTGGACACCAGACTTAAGTTGCCCTCATGTTCCAGTCCACCATCCTTCTTTTGTTGGATAGAAAAGTAGTTGAGATTATAGTGCAGCTGTACTAACCTGACGGAGTTTATTAACCCCTGTCAGTTCAGTTGATGGCCAGGTGTAGTCATTTGGGAGAGTTGCTCTTACAAATAACTGGGGAGACTCGTTCCTGCCTCATAACTAGAAATTAAGTTTCACATAACTATGACTAGGTATTCAAGTTGTGGGAGTGGCCAACCTCCATCAGGTAAACTGTAACTTAGCGAAAAGGAGAATCCATGTAGGTAACACATGAGGATTTACTTTAGTACGTCTCATTACTCTCTGTTGACAGTGGTCAAGTTGGTAAGGTGCTCTGTGGTGTAGATTCCGTTACAGATTTAGAATTATACTTGGCCATGACTTGACCTTCCACGCTCACCTATACTCCCTCACTCTTAACTCAGTCACTGCACTATAGTCCATTCGGCATTAGAATTATAGTTACAGGTGATGGAATTAGAGTGAGGTGGGCAGGTGTGTAAAGGTGGGAGTATTGGCCAAATATAAGTCAAATTTGGAATGAATCGTGATTATGGGTAGATGCTATTAAAAGATATGAGAATGTCTTCTCTGTTTTATTCTTGTCATTTCCTGATGATTGTATTCAGCTTAGGATGGACTTTTGGAACTAGGGATGACACAGTGTTAATAAGCTCCTTCAGTAGTTGAAGCCTTTCCTAAATTGAGTAGGATCATCTGGTAGCAACAAGAATAATATAAAAGGGATGCTGCTTGTACTCTTGGGTTTGTTGTTGTTGGTGGTGTACCCTGATCTGCCTGGCTGAGTATACCCTAAACTACAAGCAAGCAGATGGTCTCACTGAAGAAGACAAACTTATTATGGCAGAAATATCTCTTTCTTCTTATTAAAAAATTATAAATATGCTTAGCTGCTTGTTCATTCATTACTCATTGTTGTGGAGGGCAGTGCTTGTTTTTCTGCATGATGTGATTCATTGTCTTTTGATTAAGAAAGAAAAAGTCTCAATTTTTCCTTCACTTCTCAATTCATTTTTTACCTTTTTAATTTACATAAGTGATCATTTTGTGTTAGTTTGTGCCTGAGTGTGTGTGTGTGTGTGTGTGTGTGTGTGTGTGTGTGTGTGTGTGTGTGTGTGTGTGTGTGTATGTGTGTGTGAAGCCTGAGGACTGCAGGTGGTAACTTACAGGACATTCCTCGTTATAAGAAAGGGGTGGGTTCTAGAATATCACATATTTTTAATGCACGTATTTTGCCGTAAATTTAGGGGAACTTTAATTTTTTCCATTTTAATCTAGACATATTTTTCACATTCTTACTACCAGTGGATGATTTTATTCAGCAGTGGATAGATATTTCCAGTGGGAGGGGTTAGATATAGCTTCATTAACCCCTTCACTGCAGTGTCTCCCCATGAACTTGATAGAATCATCCAGCAGTAGCAGAGGCGGTAGAAAAAGTGCCCTGGAGTGACAGGGTTGTTACACAGTTTTCCCCTTGATTTGCTGAGGAACTTGCAGAAAGAAAAGTTGAAACGGTCGCTTATAACGAGGATTCACTGTATTGTCGTTGTGGTGGGTTTCCCTGTGCTCCTGACCCCTTGCATGCTCCTCCTTGTACTGTAGTGGTCCAGGGCATCAAATTTAGTTGACGAGAGAGAGAGAGAGAGTAGGGGACTTTTTTAGGAACCGTTTTGAGGGCCATGTTTAGGGAATTCTCTCGGGGCCGCGTGGCCAATTGACCGCTCCTTCATAGTGTGGCCATGCAACGTGACGAAGAACTTACTTGGCTTAGCTTGGACCGATGGCTTGTGCTGTGGCCAGTTATCTTTGTGCTGTGGCCATATATCTTGTGCTGTGGCCATATATCTTGTGCTGTGGCCAATTATGCTGTGCTGCGCTGCTTGTTTCGGGTGGCCGGGTGTGTGAGGGGGGGCCGTTTGGAGGCTGTGTGTGGCTGAGGGTGGCTTGGGGAGGTCAAGGGCCAGTCTGCCTCGAAGTTCACTGCTAGCTGGAGCTGTTGGTGTGTGGCCGCCTGGCTCAGAAACACTTAAGCAAAAATAAATAACTTGATGCCAGAAAGAGACTTTAAAAAAATAACTTGATGAGAAACAGAGTTGATAGATGTTACTGTTGATGTCAGAAAGAGACTTCATAAAAATAACTGTTGATATCAGAAAAAGACTTCATAAAAATAACTTGATCAGAAAGAGACTTTAAAAATAACTTGATGTCAGAAAGAAACTTCATAAAATTGTTGATGTCAGAAAGAAACTTCATATAAATAACTGTTGATGTCAGAAAGACTTCATAGAATTAACTCTTGATGCTCTAAATTGATGCTAATAGAAAGCACTGCCATAGATTGATGATGCATAACAAAAAAGGCGGGCGATGTTGGGTGAGGTGTTGGGTGGTGATGATGATAATGATGATACACGACACAAAACTCGAGCCAGGATTGACCTATACTCACCCCGGATCCCTCCTCTCCCTCTGAACAGCAGCGCCGCCAGGGGGTGCTAATGCTGTCTGCGAGGCTCTCAACTTGTCCCTGCGCCCGCCCCTGCCACCCCTGCCACAACCCCAGGCCAACGGAACCCTGCACCAGTCACCCCTGCCACCCCATCAGCCAACTCTGCTCAGCCACCACCATCATCATCATCATCAACAACAGCAGCATCTCCAACGTCAAGATCTCCACCACCACCAGCAGCCCCCTATCCACCACCATCACCAGCCTCCACCAACCCTCCACCACCACCACCATCAGCAGCAGCAGCAGTCACAGCAGCAGTCGCAGCAGATGCATCCCCTCCACCACCAACACCACCAGCAGCAACAGCAAATTACTTCGGCTGCCCAGACCATTACCCATGCCGTCTCGACTGACACGAGCGACACCTTTGAAGTCAAGATCAGCCCAGGAGTGTCGATACCAGTGTACCCTGAGGATGCCCTGGACTTAGCCCCTGAGAGCAAGATGGTGGGGGGCTTAGTGGAGGTGAAGGAGGACCCAGGATTGCTAGAGGCTGCCCCAGAGTATAAAACGAAGCTGTACCCATGTCCGGAGTGCCATAAGGTGTTCCGCCACCCCATGTCCCTCCACCATCACCGCCACGTCCACAAAGGAACGTACACGTGTCATTCGTGTGGCAAGGTCTTCTCACGGCGCTGGGACCTCCACCGCCACTTGCACCGCTCCAAAATGGGGTGCCGACGCCCTAACCATCTGACCACCACCGCCCCAAACTCAACCCCCTCCACCACCCCGTCGGTCACCGTCTCAGCCACACACCGGGCAGAATTTGCTGCTCTCGATCTGAACAACCCCCCTTCCAACTGACTGTGATATAACTAGGCGATACTAGAGCATAGAGACGTAAAAAAGATTATATTAGAGACTTGTATTAATTGTTGTGTTGTTGCTAATTGGTGCCGAGATTGACCCCCCTTGAATCCCGGGTGACGTCCTCTTTAGCTTAGTCTTGCTGCTACCAGATGATTTTATTTACCATAGGAGAAGTCTCTCATATTGAAGGAGTTTGTGAAGGCTGTGTCTGACCCCTCCAAATACATGAGCCAGGGCTGTATTTTAAGTGACTTTGGAGATTTTGTAACCCCCACCCTGAGTGGTTTACTCTGCATTGTACACCTCAGTATTCTCTTTTATGTTATTTGCATAAACAGTGGTAATATTAAAGTGGTTTACTGTTAATAACATAAAAGAGAATGCTAAGGTATAATGTGAAAATAAACTGCACCAGAAATATGCTACATAGTCTCCAAGGCCACATAGAATCTGACCCACTATCCTAAGTTGAATAAAATCATCCAGTGAGGGTGAAATATAGGTGATGTCCCTGGGCAGGGTGGGTTAAGGTACCGCCTCTGTGATCACCAGCCAAAGATGGAGTGAAGGCGCCCACCCTCATCACACACAGTCACTAGTAGCCTCGTATTCATGCTGGCTGAGGAAACTTTCATGGCATCGCTTCATTGACGATTTATTGCAGCATATGACACGTTGATATTGTCATCTGTGATATATATTCAAAGTATGCTAATTTCAGATAGATATAAATACAGTAATGCAGGAAATTGTTAATGTGTAATATATAGAATTAGTCACTGAGGAGTTACAGTAACATGCTTGAGATTATTCATGTGTAATGTGTGGAATTAATCGCTAAGGAAATCGTGTCAGCGAGTCTTCTTACTTGATGTGAATGCAGCTTTTAGGTTCATATTCCCATCAGTTAAGAAGACTTTGTAACACCTCTTCCCTACCTGTTTATTTCGGCATGTGACACATTAATATTCTCTTGTTATTTATTTAAACTGTATTGATATCAACCACAAATAACATAAGAGGAAATAATAGGTGTAATAATATGCAGGATAAATCACTGGGGAAGAGTTGCTGGGGAGCCTTCTCAGCCTAGCAAAATATGAGACCCGACACCACCTGGCGCCACGTCCGAGATATAATAGAAACCCACGGAATATTATACCCACGTCCGAGATATGGGCTTGTGTAGTAGATGGTATGTGAGACTTTGTGGCACCATTTTCTTAATGATTTCACATTACTCCTCAATATTCTCCTGTATGTTGGTGACACAGAGTATATCAATATTAAAACAATATAGATAACACACTGGAGAATGTTAAGGTGTAATATGCAACATAAATTGCTAAGGGAGAGATGCTGTTTCTCAATACCTCTTCCTTAGTGATTTATTCTGCACATAGCACCACAATATCCTCTTGTGTGTAAGTGATGCAAACTGTATTATTGTTAAAGTGACAGGGATAACATACAGGAGAATGTTAAAGTGTAGTATGCAAAGTAAATGGCTAAGGACGAGGTGCTACAAAGCCTCCTGTGCCACTCGAACCTGGCCTCTAGATCCCACGGAATATTATTAAACCCACTCTCATCAAGGACACACACACTCCGTTTTGGTCTGTTTTTGAGTTTTTGAGACATTAAGGAAGAGCAATGGATATATAAACTATTACTATATAAAAAATAAAAAGAATTCCCTCCTGCATCATTGCTTGGTTCTTTAGTCAGTTGATTTTAGTCAGTATAGACTGCCTGTATGTGATAATACCCCAGTGATGCTTTTTTTTAATTCTTCACGTTTTGGTTCTCTGTGATATTTGCTTTACTTTAGTTTGCTGCCATTTATCGTCCCAGGCAACAGAACCTTATAGGCTTGTTGTCCCTCTTTACTCCCAATCTCTTTCCTGCCACTCAGACTATATATATAAATATATATATATATTTAGAGTGTTGTTGGTATTGTTGTTCCTATATACCTTACATTATCAGCTACCAGACGTGAATGGTATGTCGAAACTTAGGGCAATAATAAATGTTATTATAATGATGGCTGCCACATAATTTTTTTATTTTATAACCTTCACATTCATCTCACATTAAAAAAATTAGTTTGTTCAAGGTTACTATCGTCTTAAATTTTTAGGCTAACTCATCATAGTTAGGCGAAATTACTTGTAAGGCATAGCTGGTGTGCCCTAGTATAGTTGTATAGGTTGTGAAAGTCAGCTTAAGAAGTTGATACCAGATGTCTGGGACTAGCAGTGGCTGATACTAGTATATTTAAAATTTTAGGAGACACAAGACACTGTAGTTTATTTAGACTGTGAAATCACTCTGAAAGTTTTTGGTAGTATCGAACAGAAGTGGATGGCATGTGTAATATTTTAGGAGGTGCAAGATACAAAGTAAGGGATTGTTTGACTTGGTGGATTGTATGTATGTCACTTGAGGTGCTGCATAAAATAGTTCTTTGTTAGTAGACTAAGGTTTCCAATTGTTAGATGTAGGATAACATTCCATATCATCAATGGTGGGTTACTGTTGGTGCAAGAAGTATTCCCAGCTTAGCATTGTCAGAAAAGTGGAAATTCAAGATAGTGGTAGTTCTGAACATAACATTTCCAATCATAAACGTTAGGTTACTGTTGATATGAGAAATATGCAGCTTAGTATTGTATTGTCTGAACAGTGGGAATTCAAGACAGGTATAGTTCTGATCATGCACATTGTGCTCTAAATGTTATTCTGCATCATAGTAATTGACAGGTCCTGAATGGAAGGTTATTTTAGAGGTATGATTGCTTTAGGAAGGTCTGAGTGACCCTTGTAGAATAATCGTACTGCTAATGTTGAGAGAGAAGTACAGTACAGTATTTGCCACCAAGATGTGGACTTAGGTGATAGCAGGTATAATCCAAGACTTTATTCTAAATGTTTTTTATACTGAGTAATACTGAATATTAGATGAATCTTAAAAAAAGAAACATTTGATAGAGGTGGGGAGGTTTGAAGGATGAGACATTAAGGGAAAGGTAATGTGCCTTGAGAGAACAGTAAGGATCTTCAGTTATAATCCAGCACTTTATTCTAGGTTGTATTGATTAAGTTCTGAGTATTTGATGATTCTTTATGTCAGGTATGATAGGTTTGGGAAGGGTGTACTGAAGAGACATTAGGGGAACAGTAATGTGCCATGAGAGTGAGAAGAAGGGGACATGGTTTTAATTCAAGCTGTTTGATAGATGAGTCATGCTGTTGGTGTTAATAGAGATGTATATGCAATGAGAAGTAAGGGGCATTGGTTATAATCTGGCACTTTAATTTTGGAACACAGTCCTTGTGGAGTTCTGCATAGTAGAAGATTGCTAAAAAATTAGCTATGCTGATTCTGGGAAGGTTCTGCTTAGCTGTATGGCAGGTGATTTATGCAAGTGATGTTAAGAGAGACGTATATGATGAGAATGGGAAGTAGGGGATTTCAGTTATTATACAACCACTTAAATTTAGATCATAGTAATTTAGGAGCTCTGAGTAGTAGTCGATGATTCTTAAAAATACAGTTGGTACATCAGCATTAGGAAGGTTAGACCGAACTGTATGATAGATGGGGTATGCTATTGATGTTAAGAAAGAAGTACATATGTGATATGTGAAAGAGAGGTATTGAACATCAGTTATAGTTCAGACATACTGCATTATATAGATCTTAGTCATTGCAAAATTCTGGGTAGTATATTATTTTTATGATTGCTATTGATGTTAAGAAGTATAAGACATGAGGAAAAGTATTGGGCATCATTTATATCTCAGGTGCAGGACAGTATACAGTTCTAGGTCATAGCCATTGAGAAATTCTGGGTTGTACAGTAAATGGATTTTATGATATGCTTATTCTGGGAAGGTTTGTCTGAACCATATGGTAGATGAGAAGTGAAGGAGAGAGAGATGTGTTATGTGAGCAAGAAGCAGGAGACATTAGTAATGATTCAGTCACCTTAAATGGCAGATTAGTGCAAAAGTACTGTATGAGCTTGGGCATTTAATGCAGTTTCTATTAGGAGATCATGGAGGGGACATACTCCTTTCTCACATACTGTACTTAACTAATAGGATACTAGTAGTTACAGCAGTTACAACCACAAGCTCATCTGAATGTGAACCCTGTGGACTGCAGGTCAGTGTTTCTTTTCTTCTACTCGCCACCATTCTCCTCATGAGGGACAGGGAGAGGACTGAGATACATTTGTATAACTGGCCTGTTCCACCATCTGGTCATATTGGTTCTGTTGTGTGAAGGCATCCCTCTCCAGTGCTAGTTTATAGGATATGTACAGTTTTTTTTTTTTTTTTTTTATCCATACCTCCATCATTCATTCCAATATTGCCCCACCAGGAGCTTAGAGGTTGGCAATAGGCTTCTCAGTCAGGACATTTAAGGTGAGAGTAACCAGCTCTACAGTAATTTCTTGGTTCTGGAGAGGGACACCTTGATGTGGTGGCATCAATATAACAAGGTGCCCGGTGACTTCACTGTCCAGGACTGTTGTCTGAAGTTGCCCTGCTCCTGCAGCCCACCATCATCCTTTTGGGGGATAGGGAGGGAGTTGGACATTCATATAATCAGATAGTGGAGTCACCCAGTTTCATTGGTGCCACAGCATGAAGGTGTCCCTCCAGTACCGTTTTTTGTCATCCACCATAGATATATTCTGTAAAGTTGTTTTTAATTAACTGTTCATTGTGAATCATGTCCCCGTAAATTTATTTTCATTGTAGGCTGAGGAATATACCAGGGAGAGTAGGTTGGAGCACGTGTGAGGAAGTTCTTAGTAGTGTGAGTAGTTGAGAAGCTTGGAGGCATTTATTTATTTTTTTTCATAGTCCCTCTGAATGAACTGTTAGACTGAATATGTATCAATAGATAGATGTATTAATACTCTAAGGCTGCTGTGACCCACTCAGGTGAATGAAACTGCTGAGTTCTAATGGAAATACTGTACAAGATTTGCCCTGACTCAGGGATGGCTCCTATCCCTCTCCCTAATTGATTTAAGTTTCTGGGTGTTAGCTGGAAAAGAATGCAAGACTTGTCCTGACTGAGAAGGTTAATAGATGGATCGAGAGGTAGTTTCAGAGATTAAGGAGAACACAATCTTAAATCTGAGGGTGAAAATAGTTAGATATGCATATGGAGAGGCGGTTGCGGAGATTATAGAGAATGCCATATTTGATTTAGTTGGTCTGCAGACTGTCTGTTATAGTGAGTTGTAACATGCATACTGTCTCAATGAAGAAGTGTTATAAAGTCTCCAAAGCAGCTTATAATATTAACCTAAATGCTCAGGCTGTCTCCTCCAGATATTTGACACTGTGCACTTCATTCTCTCATGAACAATCATTTTCACATGATTTTTGCGTACATGTGATTGCATTTCATATGCAGCTTTTGTTGCTTCTGGTATAATTTCTGGGTCTGTCCTGTTCTCGTTATCTCCATCAGAATGACAAGTTGGAATTGGGGAATTTCCTCATTTTGTGTGTTGTTTATGTGCTGTTATTAATGTTGGGTCAACTTGAAATGCTACACTTTGCACTCAAGGATATTGTCATTTTCCTGCCTCCAGTTGGCAAAAACACACAGTGTTTCCTCCATTGCTCATAAGTGGAGTTGTGAACTGCACTGGAGAAGATGGTAGTCAGTTGGTAGAGGTCTAAACTGCGGGTTAAAAAATGGGTTTGAATCCCAGCTGTGGTAGGGAACAGCCTAATGACTTGAATTTTGTTTACCAGGTCTTGTGTGCTTGCTCCATGGAATA
Source organism: Coenobita brevimanus (assembly GCF_032717465.1). NCBI lineage: Eukaryota > Metazoa > Arthropoda > Malacostraca > Decapoda > Coenobitidae > Coenobita > Coenobita brevimanus. The sequence goes on from NC_137012.1 coordinate 30,345,409, forward strand.
ATAACTGCCATCTTTACCTAGAATGGACTATGAGAAAGTATAGTTAGATGAACTCAATTTTTGCCTCGTAGGTTGGTAGATGGTGAGTCATATACTGTATTTTCATTTGTTGCTTCAGGCAGCTTGTTGGATTGTGTGTGGCTGCTGTACCTCAAAAGAGCTGCTAGGTTAATGTGTGCAAAACAAAACACATTAAATCTGGACTTTAGTGATATAATCAGCTTGTTTTTACTTGATGGAACTGGACCACTCCCACAGCTTGATTACTGTATTGTGATTGCATATTTTACTAGCCCCAGTTTTGAGGTAGGAATGAGTCTCCTTGGTTTCTAACAAACTGATCATCAAATCTGACTACACTTGGCCTTCAACTGAGCTGAGAGGGGTTAGGGATCTTTGTTTGGATAAAGTAAGCTTGCTGTATAGATAAAATGCCACAAATGTAGCTTTATGCCCTAAATAGTATTAATTTTCACCTTCCAGCATTAAGGTGATAACAGGTCTCGTGTTTTGAGAACCATCGTGTGTTACTGTTCAACACTTCATCCACTGTGATTCACTTACGTTTACATATACATTTTTGGAGATCAATGGCCATAAATGTGTATTCATATTTTTTTTTCAATCCACTGATGGCAGTTAACAGTGGTACAGGGAGAGTCAGGAATATATATGTATACTTTTAAGGTGTTTCCCATATCACTATCCTCTTTTTCTCAGCCAGCTAAGTAACATTTGATATTTTAATATTTTGTTAAAGTACTACTCCAGAATGAGACGCTGTGAGCATGGACGAGAAACCAGTAGTTTGTAAACCACAGATGGGTTGTATCATGTCTTTTGGGGAGAATTGAGAAGATGCAATGTGTGCACTGTACATAAAGTATATTAATCTTCATCTCAGCGTGAAAATCCATAGTGTTACACTGGCATCATGGGGAACACCTCTTGAGTTGCCCATGTACAGTACTGCATTGGGTGCCATTTAGATCCAGCACCACATATGTATGACTTATTTGTACTTTAGACACTTAAGAGAAAAAGGCATCCTCCCTTTGACAAGATGCCTCCTCCAACCACAGCCAGCCAGACACATGATTCATTTGCACTTCACACTTCAAGGAGTGATGATGCAGCAGCACGATTGAGTGGTGGTGTGATAGAGTGAGTGGTGGTATGACTGAGTGAGTGATGGTATGATTGAGTGGGTGGTATGATAGAATAGTTGGTGGTATGATTGAGTGGGCAGTAGTATGAAAGAGTGGATGGTGTTATGATTGAGTGAACCGTAGTACAATATGGTGGGTGGTGGTATCACACAGTGGGTGGTGGTATGATTGAGTGGGTGATGATATGATAGAGTTTGTGGTGATGTGGTTGAGTGGATGGTGGTATGATTGGGTGGGTGGTGGTATATTTGAGTGGGTGGTGGTATGATGGAATGGACAGTGGTATGATGGTGTTGGCTGCTGCACTGGTACCTCCCAAGCTATTGTACTGCAGCCCACTCAGTCATGTCGCTGCTTCATCACTCCTCAATATATGAAGGGTGAATGAATCACACATTTGGCTGGTTGTGGATGTCTTCTCTACACAGCATCTGAAGCACAAATGTCATACATGTGGCAGGCTGTGACCAAAAGAGACTTCTTGTCACGGGGGGGGGGGGGGGCTGGATATCGCACTAAAACAGTTCATTAATGCCAGGGAGGTGCTGTCACAGTAACATTCAAGGGAGGTAACTGTGACAGCTTGGATAATGAAGTGGTATCCCAGGCTCAAAGGTTGACGTTGTGGAGATGAGCAGTGGAGCTGATTGCCTCTTGCTCGTTAAAAATTAAGGGCTTGCTTACACCTTCTCGTACTCTGTTAGTCAGGACTGGATTAAAGAGGGGAGGGGGCTACTGGGGCTATAACCCTGGAGTCCCACATAAACTGGGCCTCCACAAAACAAAGTGAATACTGATCTTTGAAATTTAATGCCCCTAGAATAGAAAGAATAGCAGGCATTGTCGTACGTAGTGTATGGGCTAGGTGTAGCGTAAAAATACAGTGGGTGTCTTTACTACTGTGCTATGCCAATATTCGTCATAGGTGGCCTCCACAAGATGCTGTGTCCTAGCACCTCACAGTTTTTAGTCCAGCTTTATTTATTTACCGGTATTTATATTGATAATAACGGAGCTGTAAGTTCCTGTGCCATCTATATGAATAAGTAAATGCAAGAAATGAGGGCAACCTTTACCGTTTGCATATTGTTAACTTGTTTGCATTTCTTTCGTTCAATATAAGCATCATTCATATTTGTCATTCCCTGCAAACGTCATTCATTATTCGTCATGTAAATTACTTTTATACATTCCTGTCATGCATTGTCACATCTGTCAGTGGCCTTGCTTCATCATTCATATACTGTAAACTTCACTTACATTTGCCATTCTTTAATAGTTTTCCATCCATATGCATTCCCTCCATTCATTTCTGTTAATTCTCCCATAGTTTAGCTTTGATGATCATTCAGAGTAAAATCCATTATTTCTTGACATTAATCAATAGTTTTCTCCTCATTTACCATAAAATTCATTCATTTCGTGTCATTCTTCAATAGTTTAGCTTGGAGGTTCAGTCATTGTAAGCTTGAATCATATCTCTGTGTAGTTGTTCTGCCACATATTCCACACTTCACTTTCTCACACCACCCTTTTTGCCACTCCAGTATCTCGGTCTGCCTGCCAAGCCTACTCCTACCTTCAGCTTCACTTGTACAGTAAGTCATTGTTCATAGTTAACCTTTTGGACTTTCTTTTATGGCATAAATTTCTTCAGTCCTGTGATGTTTTTATAAATTTTATTCTAGCTGTAGTCCATTCCAAATCAGAACTGCACTGATGAGGAGCCAACATGTGGTGGCACTGTGCACCTTGGGTGGCACAGCTGCAACATCCACCCAGGAGCCAAACCCCTCCAAATTTCCCTTCATCCCACCATGGAAAGAATCCTAGATCAACTCTGGTTAAGTGCTGTCTGCCAAAAGAGGGTGCCGGATCCTACTATGCATATATGTACTGTACTGTATCTGTAGGACGGCCCCATTGCAGCGGTTGCATACCTTTGGTTAACGGGTCTGCTTAGCCTAGCCAGGCAGACCGGGGTAAAGCAACAACAACAACAAGAACAGTCACACCCACACCTGCCCATAGGCCTACTCCCTCACTCTAACTCCATCACCTGTAACTATACGGAACCTCATTTGAAATTAGAATTATAGTTAGGCTGAGTTAGAGTGATGGAGTATGAAAGCATGGCAAGATATGAATTGTGGTTGAGTGGATATCTAATTTGGAATAGACTTTATCTTGAGACGATTTTCTTTCACCTATGGATATATATATTTTTTTTTAAACTAGATGGGTTAGTTACAGCCTAATTTAACCCTTTCACTCTTCGCTTTTTTACTCTAACTTGGCCTGATTTGTCGTCCTTTTGCAGTGTACTTTTTCACGCAGCCCAGTGGTAGAAAAAGATAATGCAACGGCTCTATATCCTTTCCATAGCACTGCTTCGTGACCAGCATAGTATTCCAGTGTTATTCCATTGTTACAACTCAGCATTCAAGATTGAGTTGGTAATTTTTGGCCAAGTTAAAGTAAAAGAATATAAAACAGATCCTCCAAAAAAAGCGAACTAAAATCGTCTGGAGATCTCAGGAATAATAATAATAATAAAAATAATAATAATAATAATAATAAAGAACAGGGTCACTGGACTGAAGTGGTTTGTCACACAAAATTACATAAAAAGCGTTTCTTAAGTTCCATTCTTACTTGTAAACCAAACTTGACAATGTTCCCCCAGTGTACAAAAGCTACGCAGTAAACACTTTCAGCGCGTCACCAGGTAAATCAGGTGTGTGTGTGTGTGTGTGTGTGTGTGTGTACCAAATTAGAGGTTGGGTTTATGGCTTTTCTGTCGCTAGGGTTTTGTTTAGTAATTAATAAATCCTTAGGTCAAGTCCACACCAGATGCTTGCTGGCGTGGGAGGGCAAAACCCATAGAAGTTCTCGCCCCGCACCCGCTCGTGTCCAGTGGGGCCACTTAGTACGGGTTACAGTGTTAACAAAACCCCCGTTGTAACAACAGACATTTGGTGTGGAAATGTCACCCCCTCCTCCTCCTCTTCCTCTTCTTTCCTAAGTACTTAACGAAACATTTCCCACGGAATAGTAATAAAGAAGACCCCATAAATTGGTCAGAAATACATTTTAAAAATCATGCCTGTTTGTGAGGTGAAATTTTATAGTATTATCATCTGTATGGAAAAACTTGTACTTTACTGAAACACCCGTGACTTGACTTGCACTGAAGATTGCATGTATGTGTTTTTCATCACCCTGCCTTCTTGCCTTGTTAATTTGCCCTTAAATTACCCTCATCCTGTCTTGAATTTGAGCTGCGAAAAAGATATAAACTCAAGAAAGTGGTGTTAGTCACGAAGAAGTGCTGTGGAAAAGATTTGGGTCGTACTCTTGTCTCAGGAAAATGGGCTGTAGAAGGACGAATTTACACAAGAATACTCGTATAATGCTAGTCACGAAGAAGTGCAGCGGAAAATAGACTTGGTAAGACGAATATTTCCGGACTATAATCAGAGAGAGAGAGAGAATACACATTATCTTGTAACCTATCTTTATACACGAGAAATCGCCCGACGTGGTGGAAGATGAACGTTGTCTCTCTCTCTCTCTCAAGTACCCGTGTCACTGTTGTTACACTGAGTTGGTTGTCCTCGTGGAACCCACAGCTATAATTAATCCATTCTGTCGTATTTTATTATTTGTATTTTTATTATATACGAACAGTCTACCTAACTACCTGTATTGCTATCTGTCAATCTATCTGTATCTACCTATAACAGTTCTCTTTAACGTCTGTCTGTCTGTCCATCTGTCTGTCCGCCAGCCTGTTTGCATGTCTGTCTGCCAGTGTCTATATATGAGTCTGTGTGTATTTCTGTCTATCTGTCTATGCATGTGTCTATTGTATGTATGTATGTATGTATCCATCAGTCACCCTACAGTATATATGTCTGTGTATCTATATTTATGTTTATCTGTCTTTTTCAGTGCCTGTCTATCTGTCTTTCTCTCTGTCTGTCTGTCTGTGTATGCATCTGTGTCTGTCTTTGTCAGTCTGTCTATTTGTGGATCCATCTGTCTGTTACTGTCAGTTTCTCTGTTTATACATCTATCTGTCTGTCAATCTATCTACCCGGTATCTAAAAGAATGCTGCACTGACGATAAAACAATGATAAATGGCTTATACTGGAAGGCGTTAGTGAGCTGGAGGGAGGATGACGTGAAGGCATGGGATGGTGAGGTCTTGGAGGGGGGCCACCATAATGACGGAGTGAAAGGAGAATGAGAAATTGTCTAGGAGAGTGTATTTGAACGAGAGGACAGGAGGAGAGGGAGGGGGAGACCGAGGATGACGTGAAGGGATGGGATGGTAGGGTGCTAGAGGGAGGGCAGCGTGTTGGCGATCGATATTGGGACGCTACAGGTGAAAAAGAAGGTTGTTTATTGGTAAAGCGAAAGGTTTTTACGAAGCGCACAAATTCTTGGTATCTGTGTCTGTCTATCTATTTCTCTGTCTATTGATCTGTCTATCTATCTATCTGTGTACAGCCAGACGCCTCAAGTCCGTAAGGGGTGGCCACAACAAATCGCCTACATGTTACCCTGTCCACTGCTTACACACCTCCCTTCCTCCAACTCACACCCTCCTCCCTCCAATTCTTCATCCCATCTCTCCATCTCTTCCTCGGTCTTCCCCTCTCTCCTCTTCCCCTTCCCCCCTCCACCTCACTCACACTCTTCTAGTCAGTTTCCCGTGCTCTATCCTCTCCACAAGGCCAAACCATCTCAAGATATATCTGCTAACGCATTCAGTCACATCCACATCAACACCATAACACTCCTTCACTTGCCCATTTGTCTGTCAGCTTTCCACGTACCTCCATGTGCTTACATAAACAGATATATATATATATATATATATATATATATTTTATTATGACATATTTTGACATATAACTCCTGGGTATACTTCCTTAAAGTCACTTGACCAAACATGAGGACAAACACACATAGGAAGATGCTCGAAAATAATGCTCCATTTACCTTACCTTGGCCCAAATTTTCGTCCTCCCCTCCCCCCCCCCACTTTTTTGTTTTAGCATATTTCACGAAGGTTATTAACAGGCTAAGGCAATACTACGGCTCAGCATCCCTTGCATAGCACTTCTTTGTGATCAGCAGCATATTCTTGTGTTGGTGTCTAATTACAGCTCAGCATTCAAGATGGAGAGGTGGCAGTTTTAGGCCAAGTTCGAGTTAAATGAGTATAGTACCTGAGGAATAGTGGCTTTGAGTGGCTGGAGTGCATGGTAATAGACAATGAGGCAGAAGGAGGAGAGAGAGACCAAGGATGAGATGGAGGGATGGAGTAAAGAGATTTATGAGAAAGGGAGATGCGAGTTGGAGGGAGTGGCAGAGGGCAGGGGGACGTGGAGGCGATCTGTTTGTGGCTACCTCTTATGGGATAAAGGTTTCTGGCAATAGATATATAGATAGATGAGACAGGGTGTTTTGAAGGTCGAAAGTCTTGGTAGCTATAGAGAAGTGGAGATTGGGAACGGAATGCATTAGGGAAGGTGGTGCGGAGTGGCGGAAGCGAGTGATGGACGGCGATTGACTTTAGATCTAGGAAGTTCCGTGTTACCTATTCCTCCGCCATTTATGCTGCACATTACACGTCAGTATCCTCTCGTATGTTGATGATGAAAAGTGATGGTATTAGAAGAATGCTTAGGTGTAATATGTCAAGTAGATCGCCATGAAAGAGGTGCTACGAAACTTCCGATTGACACTAGAGCAATCGATTAACACTAGAACATGATGTTAGTCACGAAAAAGTGCTGTGGGAAGGATGTAGAGCTGTAGCGTTGTCTTATTCCGCCACTGAGTTACGAGAAATAAGCTGCAGAAGGACGAAAATGAAGGCCAAGTTAAGGTGAAAGAACTATAGATGCTTGGCGTGGCTAACAGTATAAGATTTGGTTCGCTAGAAAGTTCAGCCTTATAAAGAATAAAAAGGAAAAAAGAAAAAGTTCTGTCTGGAGTAACCTTTTCTCTGCTATAGGGATTTTCATCAGGCTCTCAGTATATATATTTTTTTAAGAGTAAGCATAAGATTTCAGACCTTTAAGAAAAGTCTTTATTAACCATTTCTTTGCTCTCGTAACAGTTCAACCTAAAAGGAAAAAAAAATTGTCTGGAGTAACACTTTCTCTGTGGCATAACATTTCAACATTTTAAAAATCTGTCTGGAATAACAATTGCTTTGCTGTCGTAACATTTCAACTTTTAAAAAATCTATTTCGAGTAACCCTCTTCTTTATTTCTGATACAGTCATGAGGAAAATTTGTACGATTCTCGGCCGACCGTGGGAGAGGAAAGCTTTGTATGAACTGCTTTTTTTTTATGTGATAGCACATTATTAATCATGTAACAAAAGTGCATGAGAAGGAAAAGATATTTGCTGTCTATCTGAGAAGAAATGAGATATGTGGAAGGAAGAACTCAATATTACTAACCAACTTATATGCATCTATATATCTATTTATCTATCTATCTACCTGTCTGTCTATCAGTAGTACAGGGGCTAGGATGAGTATTGAGGGGATTGGGGTATGAGGGTAGAGGGATGGAAGAGAATGGGTGGCAGCGAAAAGGGTGGAAATGAGAGGTGGGTGTGAGGAGGGAAGTATAGAAAGGTGGAAGGGGAGGGTTTGGGGGTGTAGAGGGGGTGAGTGAAGGTGGGATAGGGACGTGCAGGGGTGCAAGAGGAGGAAGGGGACGTAGAGAATTTCAGGTAGAGGGGTATAAATAAAATAAAAAATAAAAAAAGAGAATCTATTCGTATACGTTTACCAGCACTATCTTTCTCTACTGTACAATGGGTCTTCCCTACCCAACCTCATCTCTCTCCTCACACTTAACTCGTGATTAAGAAGTAAAAGAAGTAAGGGAAGTAGAGAGGGGTTGAGGGAAGCGTAGAAGGGTGGATTGGGGAGGGGGGAAGGTTGGAGGGATGGCTGCGTGACGTACAATGGTGACCTTGAGGAGGCTTTCTACGTCAAAGGCTGTGTGTGTCGTATCATTTGTTACGTCAGCACAACACGCCTGCCTTACACCATCCCACCGTCTCTTTCTTCTTTATTTTTCTCTGTCGTTACTTTGATTTTTTGATTTTCATACGGCTTTGTTATAGTTTCTGCCATAACTCTTTTGTTTATTTTTTTTGTATCATCCTGCCTTCGGTCTAACTTTCTTTGCTTTCCTTTTTCGGCCTTCGTCTTTTATTTAATTGGTTTTATTTTTCGTTTCTTCCGTAGAGATCCAGATTTAGTGTCCACAACACGTTTTATCTGCCTTATTCTCTCATCAGTGTACTTTTATTGTGTGTGTGTGTGTGTGTGTGTGTGTGTGTGTGTGTGTGTGTGTGTGTGTGTGTGTGTGTGTGTGTTCTTACCTAATTGTATCTTTACAGGAATGAGTCAGGCTCGTACTGTCCCGTGTATTAAACAATATTTCCTTGAATTTATGAATAGTTTTGGCACACACTACTTCATTCGGTAATGCATTCCACTGATCAATTGCCCTATTTGGGAAACTGAATTTCCTTACGTCTTTATCGCCTCTCTTTTTATGCAGTTTTTTACGATGTTCCCTTGCTAATGCTTCACCATATGATATATCGCTATTCATTTATGTCTACTTTCTCTTTCCCTGAGATGCACTTACAGTATATAACATAATCATGTCTCCCCTTCTCCTTCTCTCCTGCAGCGTTGGTAGATTCAATCTTTCTAGTCTTTCTCCATAGCTTAGATCCCTTAAGCTTGGTACCCATCTTGTAGCGGCCCTTTGTACTTTTTCAGTCTTATCCATGTGTTCTTTGAGATGAGGATTCCAGACTACTAATACATACTCCAGGGTTGGTCTGATGAATAATGATGAGGATTCCAGACTACTAATGCATACTCCAGGGTTGGTCTGATGAATGATGTTATTATCTTCCTCAGCATATCTTTATTTATATATGTGAATGCTATTCTCATAACAGCAAGCAATGTATACATGTTTCGTACCTTCTCACTGTAATCATCTGGAGAGAGTCTGTTATTAATAATTACTCTAGGTCCTTCTCCTTTTAGGATATGTGTTGGGTTGATCTTCCTAACTTATAATCTCAATCTGGTCTTTTCTCACTTTTACCATATTTAATTACATGACGCTTAGGCTATCCACATTAAATTCCATTTGCCATTTATTGCTCCATTCATGAAGCTTGTTCAATTCCTCATGCAGCTCTTTGCAAGAATCTATGGTAGTAATTTTCCTTTGAATTTTTGCATCATCTACAAACATATTTAGATAGCTTCCATTTCCAGTGTTACTGTCTATGTCATTTACATATACTAAAATCATAATTGGTGCCAGCACTGAGCCCTGTGGCACTCCGCTGGTCACTTCCCTCCATGATGAGTAATTTCCCCTTAATATTGTTCTCATTTCCCTTTTTCTGAGAAAATCCTGCATCCAACAATACAGATTGCCTTGGATACCTCCTTGATGGTACAGTTTCCATAAAAGTCTTTGGTGCGGTACTCTGTCAAATGCTTTCTTAAAATCTAGATAGATACTGTCCACCCATCCTTCTCTTTTCTGTAATGTTTCTGTAACTCTGTCATAATAGCATAAAAGATTGGTAACACACACACACGTGTGTGTGTGTGTGTGTGTGTGTGTGTGTGTGTGTGTGTGTGTGTGTGTGTGTGTGTGTGTGTGTGTGTGTGTTTTACGTGCTTTTATCGTATTGCATTTATTTCTACAATCGTATTATTACTTGCTGGAAGGACACAAGTCAAAGAGTAAGATTAATGGAATGGAGTTATCTGAATGGACGATGTGGAATTACGTGGAGAGACAGACAAAAGAGGAAGTAAAGGAGCTTGTGGTGTCACTGTGGATGTGCTGGAAAACATTAGGAAATAATCTGAGATCGTTTGGCCATTTGGAAAGAACGGAGAATGAGCGACTGACTAGGCAAGTGTATGTGAATAAGGTGGTGAGGAGGGAGACCGGAGATGAGAGTGAGGGGGTGGAGAGGTATATGTGAGAGGAGAGTGTGAACTGGAGAGGGCGATTCGTTTACACCCACCTTTATGGGATTTAGGCATTTGGCGATAAATAGCTAGATTGATAGAGATTTTTATTACTGTAGCTTAAAAATTAATGTTATAAATACATCGTGCTTAGCCAGCTTTATATGGGGCTTGCAACTCTTCTCTCATCACAAGTTTTTTTTCTGTTTCCACTTTTTTTCTTTACTGTTACATGTTAGTTCGCGCTCCGTGTTTGTTCAATATTTCACTTTCTTATAATTTGTTCTGTAGCATTGTTTTTGTCATTAGCTTGTTCCATTGGCTTAACCTTTTGACTGCTTGGTTTTTTCTCAGCGTATCGTTGGTGTTAGGTCAAGTTAATTGCCTACGTATCGTCGGTATGAACCCCACCAATTGTCACTAAGTCTGTGAGGTGGGTGCAACAGACAAGTGACCAAATCTAGGCCATCGATGACTTAAGAAAAAGAAAATAAATAAATGGAAAATCCCATAATGTGTGTCATATGATTAAGTGAACAAATAATTATTACAGCACTGTTAGTAAATATTTATTGATAATTTGCCTGATAAAAATACCATTTGAATATTATTTTGGTTAACAAATATGTCGCGAAACTTTTAGATACAGAGATACCTCAACTTACGAACATAATTGGTTCCAAGAGGCCGTTCACAAGTTGATATTGTTCGCAAAATTAATATCCCTTACAGTACAACATGAACAACATAAAAAACACTACAGTTCACTGATCTGTCGCTAGGGTTTTAAATGTTCTTAAGCAGTTTATATTGGTGTATGAAATATAAATGCATAAATTAACACAAGAAAAACATACAATATAAGACAACTCTGTTCCTGCTATTGTCCCATCAGGCCTGTAATTTTCAACATTTTTGGGGAGGCTAGGCCAAATATATATAACTGTACTACAAACTTAAACTTTAATCGAAACGGTTAAGTTTGCGGACCATCCGATATTTTTCAGTTTCATTCTACCCAAAAGCTGATGTTTAATGAGCCATGTATGTTTAATGATGGAGGTGGGTGTTTAAATTAAAGGCTTCACTTTCTGCCAATCTGAACTTTCACCTCAAACTATGACTTAGTTTAATAATTTGGTCGTTTTATATTTACCAAGATTGTTCTTTCACGTTTGAGATAGGATTCAGGTTGAAATATAACGCCCTGCCTTTATTCTTTTGGAAATGATAAAATAATCAATATGTAAGTACTGTTACGATTTAGTTTTTGATCAGTTTGGATCAAATTTAGAAATACTCGATCAAACACACATGGATTTGTTTGAATTTTCAACAAAACTACTCAAAGTTTTTCCTCCTTTTTATTTGCAAGTTCAGCCTTGTAAGCCCTCAATCTTAATTGAAGTTTTGACAGATATACAGAAAACATTGGAGGCTAATAGCCTCTCTAGTTCCCCCAGCAATTACGGCCCTTCCCATGCCTATTTACAACTGTCGAAAGATAATGGATCGTTTGCCACCTACGAGTGTGGATGTGGCGAGCATTTCATTTTGTTTCGTTAGTTGTAAATAGGCTATACATCTGACAAGCGATAACAGAGTTGTCTTATTTCTAAAGCATTACTGTAGCTCACCTGAGGGCAGACATGCAGGACTTTCAGGAAGTGAGGGGAGGCAGGTGGAGGAGTGGAGTTGGCTGGAAGATGCGGATGAGGAGAGAGCAGTGGGTTTCCTAGATGAGCCAGAAGCACCACTATCAACACACTTGCATTTTTCAGCCTTTTTTAATGGAGTGAAAGCACTAAAAGCACAATGAGCAGCGATCCTCTCTCCTCCAGGTGAAGAAAACAAATACAAAAGATAGCGCGTCAGCCCCCTAGCTACCCGTCTCGCAACTACTGTCACCCGCCACATTCAAAAGCGGTCGCAAAGGGGCCTCTACAAGCTAAGTTAGTTTTTCGTGGTTACGCTCGTACTTGTGAAATGTTCGTTATTTTGTTCGTGTTCACATCTTTGAAATGCTCGGATCTTGAATGCCCGCAAGTTGAGATATGTCGTTATCAATAATATGATCCAGAAGCGAATGCCACTGAAAGGGTTAGAAGGTGTATTGAACTTCTACAAACGTTTGAATAGGCTGCGGCTTTGCCGTGTTATATATTATACCGGTATTATTTTCATTCAACAAGTTTCCAATTTTATATTGCAAATTTCAAATCTGAATGCTTTTTAAAGTAATATTATGTAGTACGGTGTACAAATATAGTTCACTAGTCTAATGGAAGCCTGGAAACAATATTGGCTATTTTGATAATTTCGGACGAAGTGCAAAACGTAAACAGTTACACGCTGGTCTAAGCTTCCAGGGACACACGTACCACAACTCTGGGTGAGTTGATGCTTTCTTAGCCAATATTATCCTATTGTCTCTTCATTTATTTGAGGTCAGTGATTATTGTAGCTTATAGTGAATGGGAATAAGAGTTATTAGAGAGAATAGTCACCAGCTGAAATGGATAAAGGGTGTTGATTGTCACAAAATGACGTGTAATAAATTAACTGCACTTTTCATTGCAAAACCTTAACGTTAGCCATAATGATATATATCTCACATCACTCTGTACTCCCTTTACATACCACGCTGATATCGGTAAGGTTAGGTAGACTTGGCCCTCAGACGATCAACAGAACTAAATTGTGGCCCTTAGGAAAGGCTGAGTTTGACACCATTGGTCTAGGCCGTTTATCTAACCTCACCTCCTACTAACCCCCATGACTCACTCTTTGCACTGGGTTTACCAATAGCAGGAAAAGAGTTATTAGAGCTAATCAAGACAAATTTATATCTCCGAGTATCAGGATTTTAAAACTTCTGGTGCCAGCTTCAGTGCCTTCGTACATCAGTCGCGGTGAAAAAATACTGTAGTGGAGATTTAGCACAGTAACCTACCTCTTGTGGACTCCATCATGTCAGTTTACCTTCATTTAGAACATAAGAAGGAAGGATAACTACAGTAGCTCATAACCAAAATATATAACCCCAATATGAGAGAGAGAGAGAGAGAGTAGCCAGGCATGGTGTGGCATGACGTAGAGTCAAGAGTGGGTGAATACTCAACGGAGAGTGGCACAGACAGTAATTTATGGTGGCGCGGAGAATATAACACTTTTTCCTTAGCGATTTTTTCTCCACATTACTTACTGGTCATTACGTAACAGCTCTTTCTTAGCGATCTAATCTGGACATTACGCCTTATACAACTTTGGTCATTTCGTACTTTTATATCAGTGAAACAAGGACAAATAGTGTTGAAAAAATATAGCAGCGATTTCAGTAGACTTTGGCGGAAAAATCGTCCTTGGATTTCAAAGGCACAACAGAGGAATACAGAAGACGATTTAAAAAAAAACTGTTGAGTTTTATGGTGAGTGTGGCAGTAAGATTATTGTGCGAAATATATTACTCGAATTATGTTGGAAAATTTGAGTGTATTTGTCTCATCCAGTTTCTCTCTCTCTCTCTCTCTCTCTCTCTCTCTCTCTCATACGTACCTGTAACGATAATTATCATGAACTATTGTTTCAAAAAGAAAAAATCGCTACTGGTAATATTGCTTGAGGTCGCAGGAATATCCAGTGTAATATTTCTGAACCGTAGATATAGCTGAGAATATACAGAGGAATATTTATTGTTTGAGCATAAATATTGGTGGGGTGGGGGTTTAAGTGTAGCGACTGGGTGATAGAGAGAGAGGAGGGGGGGGGGGAGTTCGTGTGTATATCCTGTCCTGTAGGCAGATTTGCATGTCGTTCCAAGTGAAGTTTGTCCATGGCCATTTGAAATCGTCGTACCGTGGGGAGGGAGAGAGAGAGAGAGAGAGAGAGAGAGAGAAATGGTCGTATCTGTGTGTGTGTGTGTGCGTGTGTGTCATTTTATTGTGTGTTTTTGCCTCGATATATTAGTTTGCTTAATGACTGTCGTAGTTTGTGTTTGTATTTTCCCCTCATTGCTTGCAAAGTGTTGACAGAGACAAAAGTTCGTATAATATTTCACCTTCTCTACTCCTTACTTCCCCCTGCTGGCTAATATTCCTAAGCTTGAAAAGGCTTGGTGTGTTTCTCTCCCCATCGAAGCAAAAGTTCATCTAATATTTCACCCCTTCATCGTGTCACTCTCCTCCGTTAGCCGATAATTCCTAAGATGAGAGAGGCTTAGTGTCTTTACCTCCCCATTGATGATTCTCTTTGATGTAATGCGTCAGGGAGGAAAGTGACGGACGCAACCCAAATGTGTAGTACAGTAGATGCAGTGAAATAGTAAGCCAAGTCTTGATCCTGACTGTAGCAACATGTGTTAAGCGTGGCCTGTTGCGTTTGAAGTGAGCTGAGGTGAAGTGTGGTTATCATGCAGTGAGATGAGGTGTCTGTGAGGTGAAGTACGGTAAACTGAAGATCGTGAAATGAGGTGAAGTTTGTTGCGGCTGAGATGAGGTTTTATGTGCCCAAGGGAGGTGAGGCGAGATAAGGTGAAGTGAAATTAGGTGAGGTGATCAGCTGAAATGAAGTGGGATGAAGTAAATATTAGGTGAAATGAAGTAAGATGAAGTAAAATAATGTGCGATGAGATATGGTAAGGAGAATTGAAAGGAAGTGAAGTGAGGAGGTCAAGTGAGCTACTGAGGTGTGTTAAGGTGAACTGAAATGAAGTGAAGTGAGGTTACGTGAGGTGAGGTGAAGTAAGACGAAGTGAATCGACGTGAAGTGAGGTGAAGTAAGATGAAGTGAATTGGAGTTGAGGTGAGAGTGGCATTAGCGTGAAGCCTTGTGGTGGTGGGAGTAAGGAGTGCTCTTGCGTGGGCTCGTAATTCCGCTCGCGTGAGGTGCGTGACGAGGGGGTGGGAAAGGGATTTGGGGGTGAGGGGCACTGTGGAGGGTGGGGTGAGGGGTGGGGGTGCCGGAGGAGATTGTGTTGGGGACGGAACGAGGAGCACCGTGGGGTGGGGGAGTGAGGGGTAAGGGGCTCTATGGGGGAGGGATGTGAGGGGTAGAGATGCCGAGGGGAAGGGGGGATGAAGGGGGTTGTAGGGGAGGGTGGGGGCGAGGGGTGACGGGCGTCGAAGGGGAGGGCTTGGACGTAGGGTGAGGTGCTCCGTTGAAGGTGTGTGGATGGGGGTGTGGTGCTTGAAGCAAGGAATGGTATGGGGGTGGAAGGGAGGGTGTGGGGGTGAAGGCGTCGAAGTGGAGGGGCTGGGGGTGAGGAGCGTCGAAAAGGAGGGGAAGGGGTACCAAAAGGGGGAAGAGGGGAGGGGTGGTGAGGGTGTGATTGTTACAAAAAGGAGCACATAAGGAAAGAAAACAGCAACACTCATAATTGTTCTTTTGTGGCAACTTTTTACAGAGAGGACTGTAAGTTTGATATCTAATTCTGTGAGACGAAGATAAAGTGGGGGTTAGGGCTGCCGTGGGTTAGTGTTATTGTTGCAACCCCTGATTCATCTGGTCGTGAACCCACTCGACTGCAGGAAACTGGGCCACTTCAACCGAGCGCTCCCAGAGATACTTTGTTATGTTGAACGACTGTCTGTGTTGTGGTAATGGGTGAGATGGGTGGGGGGTGAGGGGGGCAGCGAAAAGGCGGCTGCTGGCTCGGAAAACTGAAATGTGGTGTTCTCCGGCAGCTGGCGCGTTGGTGGTGGCGTGGGCGACCATGGCGGGAGAGGGTGGTGGTATGGTTGGACCTCTGGGGCTGCCTGATGCAAGGGGCCCCTTCACCGACAGCGCAGGCGGCGGCGAGGTGGTAGCGGCAGGAGTTGGCGTTGGCGCTGGCATTGCTGGCGGTGGGAGCGGTGGAACAGGCCGCTTGTACCCATGCCCAGACTGCGACAAGGTTTTTCGCCACCCCCGGTCATACTACCAACACCAGCACGTGCACAGAGGAACGCATTCATGCCCAGGATGCCACAAGCTGTTCTCGCGACGCTGGGACCTCCTGAGGCATCTAAACAAGAACAAATATGGCTGTCCTGCACGTTGGCGTCACCAGCCCGGCCGGCATCCACACTCGCAGCACCAGCAGCACCCACAGCAGCCTCACCCACAGCACCAACACCCACCCTATCACAACTCACTAAGCCTCTCCGCCCTGGCCACCGCTGCTGCCGCCGCCGCCACCACGCAGGAGACTCCGCCAGGGGAGCCGCCAGACCCTGCCCTAGCACCCATCACCTGGACCCTGCCACCCGCTACAGCCGCCCCCCGCCGTCGCAGTGAAAGCAGTCAGGATCCGCGCCCCCCGGAGCCACCAGGCGCCATTGCCACCACTACCCCCGCCTCCACCACCTCCACCACGCCGTGAGGCCGGAGCCCCGCCCCCGCCCAGCTGTGATAGCCTCATGACCCACCGTCACGCAGGCCGCCCCGCCCCGCCCCACCCCGCCATACCACGCCCCGCCACGGCACGCCCCACCACGGCACGCCCCCGCCCCGCCCCGCCCCGAGGTCCCCCACCCACGCCCCGCCCCGCCTTGCCCCGCCCCGCCCCGCGTCAGCCCGCCCACCCCCTTTATGTCTATTGCGTGCCTCTCACGCCGCCCCACGCCCCGCCCCGCCTTGCCCCGCCCCGCCCCGCCCCGCGTCAGCCCGCCCACCCCCTTTATGTCTATTGCGTGCCTCTCACGCCGCCCTTCACCCCCCTCCTGTCTCCCCTTCACTCACCCTCACTATCATGTACACGCTCTCGCTCATATACATGCACGCATATGACCCTCACACACACACACACACACACACACACACACACACACACACACACACACACACACACACACACACACACACACACACACACACACACACACACACACACACAATCCTTACATACACACCCTCAGTGTTATTCACACGCAGTCGCACATGCACGTGTACATACACGCTCATGCATACACATAGATATACACGCTCATACACAAGCACACACATACCCTTACACACAAACACGCATATACATTATACACAACGAATCATATACTCTATCATGTACACACACTTAATCATGCTTGCACACGATCACACCCATACACACACATGGCCGCATACGTACATACAGCCGATATTACAGGTGTGTGGTAAGGTAGCAGCACCAAACTAAGTTGTTAATACACTCTGATCATACACTTCACCCGTGTTTCGCCATCATATGCGCAAATATCCCAAACATTTCGTTTCATCTGTTTCACCATCATATGCCTAAAGATTTCTAAATACCCATAAGCACTGTCATTCTGTCTGCCAATACTGCTGTCTGTGTGAGATTTTTTTTCGCGCAAAATTAATATTTCGAATTATTGGCAAGGAAATGATTACACAGGTTGGTATCTATAAAGCTTCTAATGATACGCAGGTGAAGAGCAATGAAGTCTGTATAGCCATTAAGTATTTTTGCAATGTTGAAGGTTAGGAAGTATTGGGGAATTTTGTTACTTATGCTCAGAGTTTTTTCACAACCATCAGAAAGTGAAGATTAGTAGCCCCGGCTCCTATGACTCACTAAACAAAATTATATGCCGTTAGCTGGGTTAGGATACTAGAGTTCTTCCGATCATGAAAAGGTTCAAATCCGTCAGAGTGCTTATATCAGTATGATGGGTCATGAAAGAAAAAGAAAAACTGTAAGGGAATTTACGGAATCAGATATATCGAATGTTAGTCAAGTGAAAAGTGATGAATTCTGTTTATGCCATACAAAGAGTTGTGATTTTGATATGGGTGACGTAGTACTCAGATTCATGCAATGTAAAACCGAAGGATTGATATATAACTAACCCCTTCACTGAGCTGAGACTTTTACTCAACTAGGGAGAGACTTTTTCGAACCGCAGGTAGTAAATATATCCCTCATTAACCCATTCATTACAGCATCTAACCCCTCCAGTTCGAAATGCGTCTTGTAAGCGGAATAAAATCGTCTGAAGTTAGAATGAAATATAAAAGGCGTCTACAAGTTGAACAAGTAGCTTTTTTTTCGGGGGGTAGACTTGCTTATTGGTCTATCTATCTATCTATTGCCAGACGCCATAATCCCGTAAGGGGTGGCCATTTGACTTAGAGTTAGCTGTTTCACGGGGAGGGTCACTAACCCTCCACCAACCCACTTGTTGACATGTAGCAAGCACGTATGGTTTGGTTATATGGTTACCACCCAGCGCTGTAAATGATTTCCTGGCTTACAGGAAACCACCTGGCTGTCACTCAATGTAAAGCCACCTGTAAAGGAAAGAAAAGCAATAAGAATTGACAGGAAAGATGGGAGAAATAGGAAGAGAGGAGGGCAGGCACAGAAAAAGAATAATAAAGGCTAAGGAAGAAGTAGGGAGCACAACATCAAGTGAGTGGATGATGGTCACCACCACCTGCATAGGAATACATGAGAGAAATATTTTACAAAGTATGTGAAGCACTCTGTAGCCTGGCAGACAGATGGAATTCTGAATTGAGAGAGAGAGAGAGACTAGTAAAATTCGTGACCTGTAGTCGTGGTTGGTCACGCCTGGAGGTCACGCACTTCCACCAACATTACTGCCATTACCAACATTACCATTACCAACATTACCAACATTACCACCATTACCAACATTACCACCATTACCAACATTACCAACATTACCACCATTACCAACATTACCACCATTACCAATATTACCACCATTACCAATATTACCACCATTACCAACATTACCACCATTACCAACATTACCGCCATTACCAACACTGCCACCATTACCAACATTACCACCATTACCGTCATTACCACCATTACCATTACCACAGTTACCACCACTGCTGCCACAGCTACCAACATTACAACCACAACTACGAACATTACTACCACAAATACCAACATTTTCTACCTCTGCAATCATTGTCATCATACCCATTGTTTTAACTTTTCCCCCATCCTCTCTCTTTCTCTCTCTCTCTCTCTCTCTCTCTCTCTCCCTCTCACATTTACCCCTTCCCAAAATTGTTATAAAATTTCATTATTTTAAATTCGGTTACCTGTTACAAAGAGATGTTTATATTTTTCGTATATTGAGAAACACAAAGAATATTATACTATTTTTAGAGCTGTTATAATACTATAGAGATAGTTTTTTTTTTTTTTTTTTCGAAAATATTGGAAATGGGTGTGAAAGGTAAGACTGGTCCATTCCCACATTTACCTCTTTACAAACTATAGTGGTGTTGAAGATTTCGTATTACTACTTCCTTAGCGACTTATTCTGTACATTACGTCTTGATTTTCTCATGTATGCCATTAATGCAAACCGTGTCATATTACCACAATAGAAACAGCGTGCAAGCCAAAGTTAAGCAAAATAAATCGCCTAGGAAGAGGTGCTAGGAACACTGCTACCGCACCTGCAGTAGAGTACGACGCTATTATTCATTATTTCATGCATTTACTCGCTGTTTTGCAGATTTTATTCATCATGTATTTTTACCATTGTTCAGCATACGAGTATATTCATCCTTATGCAGCTTTCATCATCATTCACAGCCATTATTCAATCTACACATTACTTCCATCACCATTATTCAGTACTGTTATGCACCGTATCTTCATACACACCTTTATGCTAACCGTTGTTCAAAGCTTCCACGCACCGTAATTTTCTTCATTCATAATTTCACCATAAGGAACATCATGCTTTCTATCGCTCATCTCAACATCATATGCTTTCACCATCATTCATTCTTTCCTTTCTTCACTTTATTCACTGTAGATTTATAGGCTAAATGACTGAAAAATAGTGAATATATATTTTCTTGTGTCATTATGAGTGTTAGAAATTAATAATTATAACTAAATGAGGCAGTTCGCTATGAACGAAACGGCAAAATATTGTTTGTGTACATGTATTTGGTTGGTTTGGGGTGATGTGATAATTCGGCGGATGATGGGAAAATGTAAGTACACTCGTCGATTTTCTCTCTCTCTCTCTCTCTCTCTCTCTCTCTCTCTCTCTCAGTTTTTTTTAGTCCTAAGCCTTTAGTAATTATAAAAAAAATATATGTAAATGAAATTAAATAGAATATTATAAAAGTACATTATGGCAGTGGATGGATCGTCCAAAAGCAGGACATTGTGTTTCACATGTACGGCAGCCTGGTTTACATTCTGCGATTTGAAATTTGCGCCTGGAGGCCTATGGATTAAGGGGTTTCAACTGGAAATCACCATAAGGGTTTACGTCTGAGGAAGGGTTGAGGTTTATTGCTCACTTAATACCACTCAGAGGAGAGACACTGGTCACTCTAGCCTTAAATATCTCACTATAGCCTGGCCCCATGACCCTACGCTCTTGCTGGGGCAAAAGCTTGAATAATTGACTGTTTTGATACGTGACGAGAGAGAGAAAGATGTGCAGGGAAATGTACTGTACAAGCACTGTTTAACAGTACCATTTCGTAAGACAGGTTGGCATTCTTAGTGGCTCTGGAGATCTAACACCTCTTCCTAAGTGATTTATTCTTCACATTGCACCCCAGGATCCACAGGTATGATACTGATGCTAACTAGAAAACTACGTAGATAACATGCAAGTGATTGTTAAGGTGTTATATGCAAAATAAAAAGCCAAGTAAGAAGTGCTGCCAAGCCTCCAGTGCCATTTAGAACACCACCTAAAGACTCTACTATATTGTTGACCTTTTCGCGCCAATTTTTGCTTTAAAGGGAAATTAAATTGTTGGTTCCCTCGACTCTCATTTTCTGCTTTTCGTTTATTTTAGTTATTTTTAGGCTATTTCATTTTTGTTCTTTGTTAGCTTCTGTTTTCATGTGCTCTTTTTTTTTTTTTTTGTGTGTGTGTGTGTGTGATTTTTTCATCTCCATTATTTTCAGTTTCCAGAAGCGTATCAAAATACTAATAATTATACCATAATTGACGACTTTTATTGGTATTTGTTTCAGTAATGCTTACGCATCTTTAGGCTGTCCTCAGTCCTACAGTTTTCTCTCGTTTCATCCTTACACACGATTTCTTAACACAGTATTTTCCAAGTTAAAGTACTGCATTGATTTCGGGATTTTTTTTTAGAGTATGTATAATTTTCTGTCGCATATTTCTTACTAGTAGTTTTCCCTTCATACTTTATCCAGAACTGCTAGGATATTTATACTTGTTATTGTATTTCAGAAATGTTTACAGTTCTGATCAGGTTAGTCACCAGCCTTGTTAGGATGCAAGGTGTGTGTGTGTGTGTGTGTGTGTGTGTGTGTGTGTGTGTGTGTGTGTGTGTTTAAGATTTGCTTATTTTATCATCCTCTGTAATTTTAGTGACGTTGTGATGTACGTATGAAAATCTACCGCCTTTTCGGATATCTTGTCGGGATGAGTTTATTTCAATTTATTTTTTTCTTAATGCAAAGAAGAAAGAACCAAAGACTGAAAGCTTACACGTTATTATATCCGGGAAAAAGAAGGAACACAAGGAAATGCGATTTGTAAGGGGTGCGTGAATGAGAGATGGTTTTATTTTTTTATCTCACGTATCATTGCAGTGACGTTATTTTGTATTTGTGTTCAGTCGTCCGTTTTTTGGAAATATTGGTTATCGGAATGCAGAATTAGAAAGAAGTGCGAGTGTGGAAAGTGAGCATATTTGAAATCTTCCTTCGTTGTATTTTTGATGACGTTATAATGTATGCCTGGTTCAATCTTCCTTGTCGGAATGTAAGAGATGTTTGAGGTTGTTTACTTGCGTCTGTAGATTCCCTTCATATTCTCTACCATACTTTTTATCATCAGTTTTCATTTTTTTTTATGTGGCTTTATTTAGGGTTTCTTTCCATTTTCTTCTGCTGTCGGGTTCTCTGCCTTTAGTATTTTTGCTGTATTGCTTTATTTCAGCAGTTTCTCGTTTTTCGCCTGTGCTAGTTTCTGCCTTTAGTATCCTTGCTTTATTGCTTTATTTTACGCCTGTGCTAGCTTCTCAGTCTCAGCTTTCATTTCTGTTACCTTATTCTCATTTATGTCCTCAGTATTCTCACTTTCTAATTGCCTTTCTATATATATTTTTTTTTTTAATGTTTTGTTGAATTCTCATATCCATTTATTCATATCTTATTTGCATTTTTTTTTTCTATTCCCTGTTTCCGTAGTCCCATTTTCTTTATTCGTATATTCTTACTGTACTGTATATATATTTCTCGTATATTCTTTGTTCCTATTTTTTTTTATATATAACTGTATTCTTACTGGTTGGGTCGTATTCTAAGTTGTTTTGGAAATTTCGTAACAAATTTTCCTTAGCTATTTATTCCATACATTACACCTCGGTATACTTTCGTGTGTTACTGATGCACATTTTTTCGAAATTAAAACGATATAAGATACAAGATTGAGATATATGCAAAATAAATCACTAAGGAAGATGTGCCACGAGGTCTCTGATGCCATGTAGTTTGTGGCACTGAAGACACATAGGAAGCTTCGTAGCACCTCTTCCGAAGCGATTTATTTTGAAGATTACACCTTGATTTTCTCTTGTATGTTTATGTCGTTTGGATTATAGACATGGTTTGTATTAGTAACATAGGAGAGGCAACTGAGTTGTAATATACAGACGAAATCGCTAAGGAAGAGGCACTACGATGATTTCTATGCCACGTAGAAGGCATCCAAGGCTCCCATGTTCTTTTACTATGGGGATCCACGGAAAATTGTGTTTTTTTTAAGGGGGAACTGGCGGGGCATGACATTTCCTCCACATTAGCACAA
Organism: Coenobita brevimanus; assembly: GCF_032717465.1. Lineage (NCBI taxonomy): Eukaryota > Metazoa > Arthropoda > Malacostraca > Decapoda > Coenobitidae > Coenobita > Coenobita brevimanus. Next base: position 30,368,424 of record NC_137012.1, read on the forward strand.
AATATCCTCACATCTACATTGTTATTCACTTACCTTGTTGTCTGTTAAGAGTATATCCATTATCCACCCTCTTTTTGCCATATATCCCGTCGATTATATATATAAATAAAGATTATATATATATAACATTGTTGATATATTGTAAATTATATATAGATTATTGCTGTATATTATTTGTTAAATGTTTCAGAATATCTATACTAACAAATAAAGATTTAATATGCATACGACTGCAAGGGTTTTTCTTTTAGTCTCTGTGATATTGGGATAGTTTTTATGTATTTATTTATTCATTTAATTAACTTGGCCCAGAGTTTCGTCCTTTTGCAGTTTATTTCACTTATTGACAGAAAAAGGCAATACTACGACACTGCATCCTTTTCGTAGCACTTCTTCGTGACTAGCATCATATTCTAGTGTTAATATCTTGCTACATCTTAGCATTCACGATGGAGAGATGGTAATTTTAGGCCAAATTTAAATGAAAAGAATGTAGTTTGTGGCGATAGTGGTGGTGGTGGTGGCGGATGGTGGTAGCTGTGTTTGGCATGGTGGTGATGGAATGTTGGTAGTGGTGGTAATGGTGGTTGATGGAATGTTGGTAGTGGTGGTAACGGTGGTTGATGGGAAAACGTTGATATGAAAGTGGATAGATACTGATGATAAATTAATAACAGTGACAAGAGAGAAACAGTGATTGCTTGATAGAATGATAGCAGGTACACTGATAGCTAGGTCAAGTAGATGAAGATAGTAATTGAGGAAGGACAAAGATAGAGACTGACAGACATATTGGTAGATAAATTAATGGGTTAGTGAAGGATAGAATAACAAAAACTGAAAAGAGTTTGAGGAATAGGGAAACTGTAATACAGCAAAAATGAATAGGTAAATATTAACTCAGATAACAGATAAATTGGGTGCACGTAGGCATATAAAAAGGCATTAGGTTAAGTAAAGATGGACTGAAAGATAAGGAAAGGTAAGCAGTTGGGAAATAAAAACAGTAAAGAAGATTGAAAGAAGTGGAAAAGGGAGAGAAAATAAAGGAACAGGAGACAGAAAGAGGGCGAGAGAGAAGGGTGAGAGATATCAAAGAGGTAGAGCCAGAGAAGTGGGGGAGATAGATAGAAAAAAGCGTAGAGAAGTAAAGGAGAGAACACAAGAGGAGAGATAGTTCAGAGGGAGAGATAGCAGTGGAGAATTAAAGTCGAAGAGAGAGAGACAGAAGGGAGGTCGTAAAGTATGGGAATTTAGATAGAAAGGGAAAGATATAATAAACAGGGGGAGAGAGAGGTATGAGGGAGAAAAATGATGAAGAGTGGGAGATGCAGAGGAGGTAGAGAACTGGGAGATAGGAAAGGAAAGAATATTGCAGAAGGATGAGTTGAGGTGAGGGTAGAATAGTACTGAATCAGCGAAGTGACGTTAGCTGTTTATTTTCCGCAGGAGGAGAGGCCAGGGAGGTGGTGTTGAAGCGGGAAGGAGAAGAGGGAGTAGGAGGAGGAGAAGGAGGAGGAGGAGGAGGGGATGAAGAAGAGGTTTTGGAGCTCTGGTGGGGGGAGAGTGGGGTTGACTTGGGTCCTGAGCCACCACCACAACCACAGCAGCCACAGCAAGCCACCACAGCCAGCATGGAGGGATGTGGATGGGGGCCTTTCAACCCACTATCCCACCTCGAGTCCCTAACGCACTCTACGTTTGCCGGGAAAGTTGATGTTCTGCAAACGGGTGGGGTTGGCGGGGTTACAGGTGGGGGTATAGGAGCCGGGGGGGTTTCTGCGGGGGTTGTTGGGGGGTTAGAGACTTCAGGGGGAGAGCTGGGGGTTAATAGGACACAGAACTACCCCTGGTTCCCGTGTCCTCAGTGCGGGAAGAGCTTTCGGACACGCGTCACTCTTTCCCGTCACGAGAAAATCCACAAAGGTAACGCTTTCCCCTGCCCGATTTGCCCGAAGGTGTTCTACCAGGTGTCCAATGTCAAATACCATGTCCACGCGGTTCATGGCAGGCAGTACGTGGCCCCAAGCAAGAGTTCTCAAGCACAACAGTCTCAGTCGCAAGCAGACACAGCCGCTGTTTGAGCAGGTTATGGTCCTAGAGTTCGTTTTGGCAGTTTATCTCTTTTATTTTGTGTAAGTTCAGGTCGGGCAGTTTGTTTCGGCTGTTGATCTCCGTTTTGGTGTAAGTTCAGGATGGTGAGTTCGATTTGGGTCTTGATCTCTAAATTTGTCTGTGCAGTTCACCTCGTTTTGCTATATTTCAAGGTTAGTGTTGATCTTCCTTGGCTCCTTTGGTCTGTGGCTCAAGTCGTTCTTAGTGTTGCTCGTTTTATTTGGCTCTCTTCTCGTTTATTCGTTATTCTCATTTGCTGTCCTGAAGTCAGTCTGTGGTGCTGGAGAGGGATGGCTCCACATGGTGGCACTGATATTACCGTGTGGTGGATATGCTTGGTGTTAAAAATGCCCTTAAATTTTGTCCCTATCCCCCAAAAGGAGGTTGGTGGACTGCGAAAGAAGGGCAACTTCGTCGCACAGTCCACCGGGTTTACGTTCAGATGAGCTTTACGTTACAAGTACTGCTACCAAATCAGACTGTTTAAACTCGTTTCTATTCCCATTGCTTAATGTAACTTATTGTTTTCATTCTCATCATTATTTATTCCGTATCTCCTTCTCTAAAACTAAAATAAAAATGGAAGAAGTCTCTCTGCCCAGGGCCGGGTTGTGTTGTTAGTCGCAAAGAAATCTGAGGCGATTCCTGTGTAGGCCAGCAGTGCTCCTTTGTTTTGTGTTTTTTGGCGCAAGTCTATTTTGTTTGTACCCTCCATTTGATTTTTTTAGTTTCATTGTCAGTATATTCTTTTTTTGTATATATTTTATTTTCGTTTGGTTTGTGTTTGTTTTCATGTTGGCAAGTTGTATATGTGTTCACGTTTGCTTACCGTATTTCACCTACTATATTCTCAGGGCTAATGTTTACCTTCTGGTTTTCCACCTTGCATATTGGGAAAGTACAGAGCAATGTGAAACGCATCTCACCTGTGCACAAAATAACTTTCTATAGTTTTCCTCTCATAACTAAGATTTGTTTTTGTAGGAAGAGACATGAGAAAATCCATTCCCATATCCATTTCCTTCTGTCAGAGGCAGATTTTTGTTGCAGTAGGATATCCACCTTAAGTGAATCATTGTCTCAGAGCGCTGCGTTTTGCATCTTTTATGCTCATACCCGTCTGTGGAAGGATTACATTGCCACCTCTCGTTACGTGAGAAGAGAGATTGATGGACTTCTGTTTTATGAGGAAATAAGCAACGTGGTGGTAAATAATGGCCGTGGATGGAGCTACATCACTGTTGCATCATCTCACAGTTAGGTTACGTTCATTAGATTCGATTATGTCTCCTCTGTATTTGAGATTTGTGGACGTAGCTCAAAATCCATGACCCTAGAAAGTGCAGAAGTTATATGCCACCCAAAGCCGCCGTAACAGACCTAACCCAACTGTGAAGTGATATAATTGTGACCTAAGTTTACTGTGAGGTGATATAATTGTGACCTAAGTTTACCGATACTGTTATTTGCCACCATGTCAACTGCTTCCTTACAGTATGGATGGTCTACAAAGAGGTGGCTGCGATATTCTTCCATACGTTTTTCTTTAGGGCTCGAACACACCTGCTCAAAACATGTGATTGGCAAGAGGGAACAAGGCACAGGGTTCGCCCAAGGTTGTCTTTACACATTTTAATTACACGTATTATTATCCCTGTGTCCCCTGTGAGATGCAAAAATATGGAAAAATCAATCACTGGTCGATGAAGTTAATAATTGCCCATTGTAGAGTCAGCATCGTCGACCACTGAGGGTAATAATTTAAGGGTTAATGCAGAAGTCACCCCTGTGCATGGTTTCTTTGTTTTAATCACACGTTACCAGCAAGGGTGTCCGCGCCCTAAGATAGCAAGGAAAACCTGTGTAAACAATAGCCAGGCTTCTTCATTTCACCCTGTTTTGGCACTTCTGTTTGTCTCGACGCAAAAATGGGATAGTTTTGGAGTGGTAGCTTGAAGATCACTGCTACTGCTACTACTACTTCTACTACTGCTACTTCAGCTGCTACTAACGCACGCTCCTTGCCACCCTCACAATAACCACAACTGCCACTAACGCGCTTACTAGTGCTAATACTGTATTGCTCGTTACTTATTTACTTACTTTACTACTACCACTACTACTACTACTACTATTACTACTTCTACTACTACTAATACTTTGCTGCACTAACCACGACACTGCATTGTCACAGTACTGTCACTGTGCCACAACTGTTCTTACTACAGTACCACAACAGTACTCGCACTACCACACAAATAACAATACCACCAGGCCTACCACAACCGTGGTACTACCATCACGCTAATTTCTGTTTCAACATTATTTCACACACACACACACACACACACACACACACACACACACACACACACACACACACACACACACACACTTTTAATTTTCCCTCCACACTCTTGAGTCTTATTGTAAGTGGCTATGGAGATTTCGTAGCATCGTTTTTTTTTTTTTTTTTAGCAATTTATTCTCCAAATTATACATCCATATCCTCCTCCTCTTCTTTTTTTTTCTATTCTTTTACTGATGCAAACTGAGTCGACATAAAGACGATAAAAATAGCACACAAAATGTCAAGGTGTTAAAAGCCTCCAGTGTCACGTAGAATGCAGCTCTCTACCTTAACACAAACACTGACACAAACTCCATTAAACTTAGTCACACCTATACCTTATTAATCTTCCACCGGCATTTCCACACTTTACCTTGACGAGTAGGGCTGGATTCTTGGTGGCCTAGAAACCTTTGTAGAACATCTTCCTAAGCAGTTTACTTTGCATATTACGCCTTAACACTCTCCTGTATGCCATTTGTATACTTTACTGTTCACGAAGTTTACATCAGTGACATATAAGAGGATATTGAGGTGCAATATGCTAATGGCTAAGGAAGAGGTGCTGCTACAAAATCTCCAAAGTGACCTAAATACGACTCATATAGCAACACAGACAATCGCCACGGTGACACTGACTCAGTCTCCCTCTTGTCAGCAGTAGCAGTAGCAGAGGGTAGGCGGAAGGTGTGTGTGGGCCAGGGGCGGGGGAACCAGACATGCCAGGAGTGCGGCAAAAGCTTCCAATGCCGCGACTCCCTGCGCCGCCACTATAAGCTGCACCGTGGCACCGCGCTGCAGTGCCCTGCCTGTGCCAGCCTCTTCGTGCAGCGCGCCGACCTCAACAGGCACCTGCGCCGCCGACACCCGCACCTCGTGCCGCCGCAGCCCACGCTGCACCCGCCACCCCCACCCTTGCGCAAATTTGAACGACCCTAAGTCACTCGGAGACTACGTATATTAACAACCGTTAGTGGTGTTGTTGTGCTCACATCTCGCATCGCCATAACCCACGCCACACCCGCCGCCACCACCGCCATTCTTTTGAAAACTCGGACAACCCTTAGTAGCTTAGAGACAAAAATCTCAATATATCTCCTACGTGGAACGCCCAGATGCCAAGGATATTCGAGAAGTAATTATATATGATTTGAGAATTTACCCTGGAACTGTCGCCCCACAGTATCAAAGGATACGTAACAAACATCCCTGCTCATAAAGGAGTAGACTGAACTTTGGTGCAGTACAATGTTCAGCGCCATAGCACTTCATAGTAAATTTGATATTGAGTCATGGAAGTTTACATTTAACACACGACCCCATGCTATCCACCCCTTTTTCCCTAGAACTGTGATGCTGTTGATAATCACATGCAGCATATGGATGTCACTGCACATCTTTACCATTTGCTCTTCATGGTGACTCATATTAAGGGTATCGTGCTTTATTATGCTCTCGGACGAGTGATATTCTCGCTCCTGTTTGTATTTACCTTTCGCCCTGCAGCCCTCCATCTCCCATTCCACATTCTCACCAAAATATTGTTTTCATTATGACTTACGTTGAAGTCATTAAAAAAAAAAAAAAACATGGCTTAACACATGCAGAACTGGCAGTAATCCTGATGAAGTAAGGAAGGTATTTTGTTGCAGGAATAAAATGCTTAGGCGTTCCCAGAAGATACAGTTTCCGCGTGGAGTTTTCGTCATTGATAATTCACCCTTCGCAAGTACACCCCCTTCTCCACTGTCTCAGAGTAACAGCCATCGCAGCTTTCCCTCTTCATCTAGTGATTTTAACTTGAAGTATTCGTAGTTATTCCTGTTGGGTTGTGGGCCAAAGTGTGGTGGCGGGTAGGGTTAACAAGGCTCTTATTCTCGTGATTGTAGGAGGCTTTGCACGACCTCTTCCTTAGCCATTTATTTTGCTTATTACAGCTTATTGTGTGTTGTTCATATCATTTTATTAAAACAGATTGCATGCATTACATACAAGAACACGTCAGCATACCAGATACAGGAATAATTGGTTAGGGAGAGGTGTTACGAAGCTTCGTAAAATTACGATAATTAGTGGGGTGGCAGGTGTGGTGGTGGTTGTGGTGAAGCGGCTGGGATGTAGTGGTGACCAGATAGGTTTGGGTGACGTTTGGGGTTGTGGTGATAATAGCTGTGGTTGTGATGGCTGTGGTTATGGTGAAGGTTGCTCCAGTGACGCTGTACTGTAGTGCAGTGAGACGATGAAGACATAGGCCCGTCCACCCGTCAGCTGGGCAGGTTTTCTTGCACGTTTTCCTTGCCTGTTGACTCTGCATACGACAACTTGCTGTTCTCTCGTATTTCTTCTTGGTATCAATTTATATTGCAAAAAATAACGTGCACTGAGTTTTTTTTTTTTTTTTTTCAAATAACCTATATAAAAAATGCATCGTCCTCTTTTACTGTGGCTTATATTGACAAAAAATGACAAAATCCTCTTTTACTTTCTCGTTTATTGCAAATATTGCATTAATTCCCATTTTAATTTGTATTGCAAAATATAACGTACACTAAGTTCTTGGTTATAAGTTGCGTTTTTTTTTTTTTTACATCGTTTTTTGCCATGAAGTGCACAACAGAGTTTATAAAAAATGCCAATACCTTGCTGCATATCAAAGCACACTTTTTTATATTTTCCCCCAGATTCCAGTTGCAGTGTTAGTGTTAAAACTGGGATTTTAAAAATCCCTGACAATTGAAGTCTGCCACGTACAAAAGTACATTCCAGATAAATAAAGATACATTAATAAAGTAAAGAAATAAAGATTCAGAAATTGCCAGCACAAAAACAGATCGAGAAATAAAGATACAAAATTAAATGTATAAGGAAGAGGTGCAAGGGAGCCTTCTTTGCTGATGGGTATACGATCCTAAACATATGTATAGCAGTTGCCATCTTTAATATATTCGTGTGTGTTTTGTGTTCCGTGTGGCTCTTCTTGTGACATGATACCCACTATAATACAGTATGGTTTGAGATCAGGACTCCAGTGAAGCTTGGAGACTATATTGATGCTTCATACCAGACTATAGTGAACTTCGAAACCAGACTATTAAAGCGTTAAACCCAAAAATCTTGGAGACCATGAAACCATAGTGAAACTTTGAAAGCAGAGACCAGAGTGAAACTTCCAAACTAGACTATGGTGAAAGGAATTGAAGTGTGAAAATAATTTATGGAATTATCTGAATTGTTTTGATCTGATTCCTCCTTTTTATAATGAGCTTAAGAACGTGCCATTTTTGAGTTGTAGCTTACACTAAGAGAAGTTCTTTTGTTTTGAGTCGATTATTACTGTTATGTAAGACAGAGAGAGAGAGTATTACAGTATCCAAGCTATGTCTTGCAAATCTTATTATGGTGTACAGTTTTGTGCATAACTTAGTGAGCATAAATCATGTTCACTCCAGCCCAAGTAAAAGGTTTAATTTTGTCTCATGTTTTAATACCCATCCATATATGCCAGCTTTTATAATGGAAATATGACGGTAACTGTGCATACAGGGTGACATACATTGCGCTTTCTAATCTTATGTATTGGGGGTACGGCTCAATCTGCTGGTGCGGGGAACGAAGGTATTTCGGTTGCCTTTTGACACTACTATACTCTTCACCTTAAGGAGCTGCAACAAGGCAAACACCTGGACCAAGTCAAGGTGAGAGAACTGTAAAACCTTGCAGTCACTGGATAAGTATGACCAAGGTTATGGAAAGTACAAAATGATCCGGGGTACTGGTAATTAACGTTGACTGAGCCGTTCCTTCAACACAGGAGCATTTTGTAGCGTAATATACAAGGACCACTCTATCTGTCCATCAGTCATTCTGCTCAAGGGTCGTATGTTGTGAGTGGAGATTTCGTAACACCTTTTCGTTAGCGACTTCTTCCATTACGCCTCGTTATCTTCTTGCAGGTTGATAATAGAACGATATAAAATAGTCTACAGTGAATGTTGAGGTTTAAAATGATCATTTCTCCATCTTGAATGCTGAGTTGTGACGATAGATTCGCAATATGATGCTAGTCACGAAGGAGCACTGTGGAAAGGATGTAGAACCGTAGTGTTGTCTTATTATGCCACTGATCTCTGGGAAGTAAGATCCAGTTAAAGTGAAAGACTTATAGTGATGATGTGGTGCTGTGAGGAAGTGACGAGTGTACTGAAAGTTACATGAAAAGATGATGACGATAATGCGAAGTGGTGACCATGATGATGATGATGATGATGACGGTGATGCAAAGTGGTGACGATGATGATGATGATGATGGTGGTAGTGATAATAATGGTGGTAATGATGATGATGGGAACTACTGTATTGAAGACTGATTATGCAAGGTGGTGGTGATGATGATGATTAATACCTTGTGATGACAGTGAGATACGAACTTCTGATGACAGTGATCATACGAAATGGTGACGATAATGAAAAGTGACATGAGGAAGTTAAAAAATGCGCATCCGGGTACATCGGCGCTACTGAAGGCAGGCGTCCCTATCCAACGCCGTGAAAATAAGTGGTATGAATGATAGATGGTGATGCAGGAGTGATATAACGAAACTGGTGATGACATTAAAAAGACCGGTGACTGATGATGGCATTAATGATGATGGTGATGATGATGATGATGATATGCTGATGGTAGAAGCAGTGGACATTTTGCAGAGCTGATTATAGTGCAGTTAGTGATGATACAACAGCAGTGATGATGATGGTAACAATGATCGATGCAGTGGATTGATGATGATGCTATGAGTGGCAATGGTGAAGACTAGAAATGAACCAATTACCGTATATAATGGATGGCACGTACAGTAATGTAAAGATGATGATGATGATGATAGGGATGATTGTAGTGCTCATATCTTGTTAAGTAATTTCATATATATAGAAAATAATGAAGAAATAGTTCTGCCTATCACCAGACGCCACATTTCCGTAAGCAGTGGCCATCCTCTACCAGCTGACTGTCCTCCGCCCAACTCACACCTTCCTCTCTCATGTACTGCTGCGACATAAAGCATTGTTAGGAGTGTTGGCAACTGAACTTATGTAAATATCTGGCAACATATGAAAGTGGCTACAGTATTTTTTTTTTCCAGAGTTACAGTAAGAGAGAGAGAGAGAGAGAGTGAGAGAGAGAGAGAGAGAGAGAGAGAGAGAGAGAGAGTGTGTGTGTGTGTAACATAATTAAATTTGCAAGACAACACTGGATGAAAGATTGATATCGTTTAGTGTAGCCAGAATACAGTATTTAAATGTAATTTGGCTGGAAATGGCCAAGTGCAGGAACATACCTATGGTTTTATTTATGGGGTGGCCAAGCCTAATTCTGGGGTGGCCCAAGGAGACCTTTCTAGAGGGGTTCGGCAAAGCTGGCCACTAGGGTGCAAGGCATATTTCAGGGATGGCCAGTGCCATTCTGGCCACTCCTCTGGCTGCACCACTGGTTAAGTGCTGCCTGCTCGTAAGGAGGTCTGTGATATTGTAGTTGTTGTTGTAGTGGCTTTATTAGTTGCTGTAGATGTAGTAGTAATAGTAGTAGTAGTAGAATAGTTAGTAGGATGGCGATGTGTGTTGTGGCTAGTAGAAGTGGCATATGTGAGAGAGAATGTTGGTGTTGTGGGTGTTATGGTGATATTCTTGAGAACTTGGGATGCCTTCTAGTAACTCTTCCTTACTGAGTTATTTTGCTTATGAAATAATCCACTATATGTCATTTATATCTTTTTATTTTATTTATAGTTTGCACAAATTAAAGACTGTATCACCATGTTAGACACAGAAATATTAGCCATCTTACTAGGCAGAGAATTAAAAAACTAATAAGGAAGAGACACTAGTGTGTCTTCTACATTAATCAGAATGTGGCCAATGGTGTTACCGTATTGTGTCTGTGTTCAAGTGTGGGTGTGGGTGTAGGTGTAAGGCCTGTATTTCCAGTGAGATGTATACTGCAGTGCACTGGTATATATTATCCAACGTTACAGCTCCATTTCCTGTAGCTGCACATGGTGGCGGTGGAGGCAGAGTGGGTGGTGGTGGAGGCATGAGGTGGTGGCAGAAGAGGCAGGGAGGAGAAAGGAGAGAAATGCTGCTGGTGGTGGAGAGAAGCACTGGTGGTGACAGAGGAGGAAGGAGAGAAATGCTGGTGGTGGCAGAGGAACAAGGTGCTGGTGGAGGAAGCAAGAGGGAAGCGCAACTGGTGATGGAAGTAGAATGTGGTGGCAGAGGAGGCAGGATGAAGGAAGGAGAGAAACACTGGTGGTGGCAGAGGAGGCAGGAGAGAAACAGCCTGCCAGGACTGGAGTCGGCGCTGCTGCAGTCTCGGGCATAAGAGTTGTTCTCTCTTTTGCAGAGTGCAGGAGCAGCGCAGGCTGGCAGCCACACCCAAGTCACTGTACTTGTGAGCTTTGTCGCTGCTGTGGGTTTTGTGGCAAAATATTTTCCACAGTGGGCAGTCGCAGGCGGCATGAGCGCGATAAACATGTGGACCCGGGATCCCTGCCATGTGAGGTGTGTGGCAAGTGGTGCAAGAATCGTGGCGCTCTCATCAAACACCGCAGCATCCTACACCGGCCATCCATGCCACCTGGACCACCACCCCTACACACGGACCCTGCCACTGTCCTGCTGCCATCACCCCATGCCACTTTGCCACCTCACCTTCCACCACCACCCACCACCACCATTGCCACCACCACCACCACCACCACCTCTGCTGGCAACTTGTCTCCTCCGCTGCCACTGGACACATTTGACGGTGACCCCCTGGCGGGGCTCGGGGGGGAGCTACAGCGAGCATACCACCAGTTTATGTGACGGGACGCAGGGCTGGGCTAGGGTGGGGTGGGACAGGGTGAGTGGGTGGGGCAGGGCGGGACAGTAGTGGTGTAGTGGTGGCAGCAGGACGGTACTGATGGTGTCTCATCATGTTGCAGGCCTTGATGACCTGGGGCTGGCAGCGCCCCCCGCCCCGGGAGGCCACACCTCCCCCTTGGCGGCCTTCTCCGGTACCTTCCCCTGGCCTCCCCCCTCGGCCCAGCACCAGGCAGGGGGGGTGGGGGTTGGGGGGGCTCCCACCCCAGACAACCAGTGTATGTTCTGTTTCAAGTCGTTCTCAAACCGCGGCTCGATGACGCGCCATCTGCGGGACCAACACCTCCAGCCTGGCGCCACTGTCACCTGTGACATATGCGGCAAGGTGTGCAAAAACCGCAACTGCCTCATCACACATCGGTCCGTGGCACATGCAGGGCGACGCCGATTACGGGGCCAGCTACCCCCGGCTGCCCCCTGGCCCCCCCAGGATAAGGCCGTCCTACCCCCTCTCCCTCCCCTCCACCTCCCACCCCACCATCAGGTGCCCACTGACCAGGCATGAGTGTGGTGCCATACACGTGTAGGACAGCAGCTTGGTGTAGTGACGTGTGTAGTGACTGTGTAGTGAGTCTCGGACCTGTATCCTTGTAGCCTAAGGAGGCATTGGGGCATCTCTTCCTTATCAGTTTATTTTTGTTTATGGTATGTTAATCAGCTCATGTATGTTATTTATACAATCTGTGTTAGTGTTAGAATGATATAAATAGCATACAAGAGAAGAGTAAGACGTAAAATGGAAAATGAATTGGTAAGGAAAAGATGCTACCAAGCCTCCAGTGGCACCTGGAATACGGCCCTCGGTGTATCCACACTGAGTATCCAAATGGTGTAGCCAAAATGGTGTAGTGCGAGGGTAGGGTAGCCCCTCTTGCTTCCCTCATGGCAGTAGCAGCTTGGGCCCCGGTCTGCCAGGGTTGTGGTGGTGGTGGACTTGTTAGCGTTAGCCCCAGCCAAGCTGGAGAGGGATGCCTTCATGCAGTGGCACTGATATGACTTGACAGTGGGGCTGCCAGGTCATACAACTGTCCCTCAGCTCTTCCTGCCCTTTGAAACCTGAGAGGAAGATGATGGACTGCAGAAGGAAAGTTTGGGCCTGCAGCCACAAGATTCACATTCTGATGAGCCTGGGGTCACAAGCGCAACAGGAACAGCAACAATAACAAGTCACACCACAACATTCCACCAGAGTAGTTCTATTTTGTATACCCACAATGCTTCCCAGTAGTCAGTCCTTTATATGACGCTTTAAGTGCCAGATCTCAATTTTCTGTACCGTAGTCTGTGATGTTTATTATGGTATTGTATACTTTAAATAAACCGATAATTCGTAACTAACCTTTTATTACCCTGCTGGAAAGTATCATTGCATTTTTTAATAGCAGTATGCCGTTTTTATTAGCTCTTGGTCAGTTTTAAACTCTGAAATGGATTTTTTATTTTTTGGAACATCACAAGGTGTGGTATATTTGCAACGAAAATAATGTTTTCACCTGCCGTGATTTCTGAGTGATGATACTTGTAAGTCTTACAATAGTGTTTTCTACGTGTTACTAAATATTTGGCCCTACTAAGTAAATATACTGTATCTGCTAAGTAAATATACTGTAAGTTGTGGTAAGTTTAAAGGATGTGTACATATTTACCCTTCTCCCTCTTTTAAAGAACTGTGCTTTTCAGGCTAAGCACAATCATTCAAAGAGTATTGTGTAACCTGAAAAAGCACAGGTTTTTGTGGTTGGTCGTATGTTTGTCACAATGTGCAGGGATCTGCCCCAGTTAGGAATAGCTAGAAAACTGGACACACCATTTAGTTACAAGGAAGAGCGTAAAATCATCACAAAGTGAGGGGGGGGGGGGAAAGTCATTGCATTGAAGAAATGTTTCATGGAAAGGAGGATGTACTTGAGTTGGCTACATAATGGCAATAGGTGTGATAAATACAGTGTTCTTTATAAGTAAGAGTTTGTGGTCCAAAAATGATAAAACTCTGCTTAAACTTAATGTCGTTAATTGGGTGCATATGCTAAATCAGCTATATAGTTAGCAAGAGAACTTTAACAGGTACTCTTCATAACTTATTGTGGACTTATTACCAGAAACAAATGTGAAAGAAAGCGAATTAAAGCGAGAATGTTACGGTACTACAAGTTTTTATATGAGGTAAATATCACAGCAATTTTTGTAGCTTTTAGCCCCTATACCCATTACCCTCCTTCCTCCTCTTCCTCCTCACTCATATGATGGGAGTGTAAAGTGAAGTTGATTAAATAATGATAGTAGTAGTGATGCACTGAGATGAAGTAAATATTTAACTCCTTTAATCTAATTATTTTTTAGTGTGTTTTACTACTTCTGTATGATTTTATTCAAGTTAGCAAGGACCTCTTTCAGTGAAGAGTTAATTGATGCTATATTTTTTTCCCCTAGTTTGCAAAGCCTCTTATTCTGAATAAAAGTGTCCAAAACTATTAAGATAAAAAAAAAAACTCCTTGGATTCAAATGGTTAAGCTTGTAGCCCCTATACCCACCATCCTGCTTCCTCCTCCTACTCCTACTCCTCCTCACTCGTATGGTATGGCTGGTAGATCCAGCTTGTTGTGTTGCTGCCGCCTCTGCTGCTGGCTTGCTTGAGTCTTCCGCTGCCAGCCCGCCCCGCCCTCACGCCGTATCTCTTGCAGGGTTGGGCAGCTTGGAGGCGGGCGTCAGCGAAGACATGTGGTACCCTCGCGTCGTGCTGCGTCCCAAGACCTACTTATGCCCCTTCTGTGAAAAGTGCTTCACCAATCGTCAGAGCCGCTCTCGCCACGTGCACCAGAAACATGCAGCAGGGCTAGCAGGCACATGCACCGTCTGTGGCCATGTGTATACCAACCTACAGACGCGCTGTGCTCACACGCGAGTACACTCACGAAAAATAAAGCCATAGCCTCTTGCGCCCTCGAGGAACTTCCGCTGCCGGATCCAGCCGGGCAGGCCTCACAGTAACAAACTGACGATACCTGATACTTTTAGTGCTCACTCTTGGGTTGTGGTAGGAGGAGCGACGCGTGGCAGGAGCGGCGTTTTGTGTCCCCCTATGTAGTTGCCTTTTAGACCCCTTGTAACTCACTGACTGCTGCCTAACACTCGTTCTTTCTAAGCTTGTGTTTTGCTAGGCCATTCAGCACATCCCTCTCACTCCGCATAGATCAGTGCCAATTTACTGTTAATAGCTCTCATCTGAGGCTCTGCATAGCAAAGTGATATTAAGATACTCTTAAGGTTGTGTTCGTGTGTGTAAATATATTTTGTCCTCTCTGTTGTACATACATACTCTGTTTTCATATGAATAAAATTGTTCTGGCTGTAATAATTATGTGAAAGTTGTTTTATATCCATGGGTGTTGTATGGCAAATGTTGGGAATGTGATGGAAGGTGGTGGGAGTAGAGATGTAATGGTACTGATGATGTTTGTATTCTCATTAGGTATGAAGAGTCCCTAGCACTTCTTCCTTACCAGTGTATTTTTGTATCTGGTATGTTGATATATCCTTGTGTGTTATTTATGGAAGGTGTCATTATAAAAAATATGTAAATAATATACAAGGGAATATGAAGGTGTTATATGCAAATTAACAGGTAAGGAACAGGTGGCAGAAGGCCTTTTAAGCCAATGGGAATATGAGCCCATGAAACTGTGATGTTATCCAGTTAGGACTTGTAAATGTGGTGATGGTGTAGTGTAGCAAGATGATGGAGCACATGTGATGTTGACAGCAGTATGGTGTAGTATGTTAAGGTGTTGTTGTGGTGGTGTGGCGTGGTGGGATTGTAGGACATGATTATATACTCCTTTTACTCTAACTTGGCCTAAAATTGCCATCTCTCCATCTTCAGTGCTGAGTTAGAACATTAGACATACTTTAGAATACGATGCTAGTCAAGATGTGTCAAGGGAAGGATACAGAACTGTAGTATTGTCTTTTTCTGCCACCTAGCTACATGAAATAAATTGCAAAAGGACGAAAAGATAGGCCAAGTTAAGGTGAAAGAACTGTAATGTAGTGGTGTGGTGTTGCTGCTGCTGCCGCCTCTCACTCCCGCCCGCCATCTCTTTTTCAGATGTGTCCGCCTTGATGGCGATCGCTAATGCAGTCCAGGCAACGGCGCCATCTGACCGGCCCATGAAGTGTCCTCTGTGCATGGGCATCATCAAACAGGCTCGGAATCTGCGCCGCCATGTGTTCAAGCGACACCTTCCTGCAGCCAAGCGTGGTGAGATCACTGAGGCCGACGTGAAGAATGTGCTGGAGAGCAAACTGAAGGCCATCACTGTGACACCACTGACTGAGGACGAGCTGCGGCAGGTGCAGCAGAGGACACGCAGGAAGGGCATCAGGACACCCCGCAAGAAAAAAGGTGTGGCGTCGCTTCCGGATGGGGTCAATGGCTCCAGTATCAATGAAACTGAGGTCACCATCCGGAAGCTGCCTTCAAAAAAGGACAAGAAAGACAAGGCAGGCCTGTCACTGCTGTCCCCAGGGAGCCTATCAGGCGAGGGTGGGCGTGAGGGGCGTGAGGACATCCTGCAGGAGGCACTGGGGGCGGCGCGGGACAAGGATGGAGGGGGGCAGGATGAAGTGATGGACCTGGCCACCACACAACAGCAGCTGCCACCCATCTCAGTGGTAGTGTCCCACAGTGGCCATGCTGGTGTCCAGGGTGTGTCCCAGCCCATGTCCCTCACTGTCACACAGACTGCCGGTGGCATCCATGCACGCATCCCAGCAGAGGCAGCCCTGGGGGCAGCAGGGGTGCGGCTGCAGACAGACTCGCCCCTGCCATTGCACCGAGACCTGCCCACCATGCCACCCATGGCATTTGAGCCCCAGGTGACCATCAGCGAGGGCCTGGTGACCTACCACACCACCAGTCCCTCCCAGGTGCTGACCCAGACCACCTCGCCCTCTCCCTCTGCCTCCGGCTATGCCCCAGCCTCGTACTGGTCTCCCTCTGGCATGGGTCTTCCTGCCGGCACGTTCCAGCCCCACCAGAGCGTCTTTGCGCCCACTCACTCTGACTACTTCACAGCAGGTGTGCATATGGCACGTCCAGCCTCACTGGAGCGCATGCAGCAGCACCGCAGGAAGCCCTACCAGTAGTGTGCCAGCCCTCACCACACCAGCCCTCTCCACAGCCCTGCACACTTCCACAGTCAGTGATGCAAAATAGTGTTGTTGGTGTGGCCCTAGGCTCATCTGCATGTGAACCTGGTTGACTGCAGGTTGAAGTGTCCCTTCTCTTTTGCAGTTTACCATCCTCCTTTGGGGGGTTAAGGAGAGAATAAAGGGATGTTGGTATAGCTGGGCAGTGGATCTGCCTAGTTATATCAATTCCACTACATGAAGGCGTCTCTCTGCAGCAGTGCCAGATAGTGTGAGGTAGTGTGTAGTGGCGGGCGGGGAGTGAGGCGGAGGCAATCAGCTGAGGACGCAGCACCACCTACCTGCCCACGTAGTGCAGTAGAGTACAACCATTTTTATATAGAAAAAATGACGGACTGGAACTGTCTGTGTATGTCCAGTTACTTTAGTTGGTATTTAATGGTACAACTGAACTATAATAATTGATATTGAGGATTTAGTGTTTCTAACTGTGCTTTTCTTGTTGCTTATGTGTTGAAGGAAGGTAGGTGTGGAAGTCAGTGTTTTGTGCGCCGTGGTGTGTGCACAGGATGACATCATATGTAAACATTGGATTAGTGCAGAATATGTGCGTTAGAGTTACTTAATATACCATACCCCTTTGAGTGAATGCTAGAGTTGTAGAGTGACAGTGCAGGTGTAAGTTGTAGCTAAAAGATTAATTTTTATATATTGAGTTGTAAGTAGCCGAGCATTTTTCCAGAATTAACATAAAGACTTGACCCATTAATTTCGGGAGGTATCCTTTTTTGTTTATTCCTATTGCTGCGAGACGGTAATATTCAACTTGGGAGAGGCATCTCGTACTGAAGTTTATTTTTATTTTTTTTTTATGGCTATATCTGAGCCCTTTAGTTTGAAAAGTCTATTCTGAGCTGGATATTATTGTCAGTAGATGACAAGATTAAAATGAAAAAGACATCCCCTGGGTCAAAAGGTTAAAAGTGCGTGAGGCAAGAATATCATAGATTATCAAAATGATTATGTAAGTTCACAGTGTATGACATGTACAAACGTATTAATAGGCTGCATGAAAGCTTATCAGTTACCCAAATCAAACCCATTTTTCTCCTAAATGTATTCAACATGAGGCATTATTTCAGCAGTCAATACTTAGAGAGGGTTAATTTAATCATCTGTATAATAGTTTGCATTCCCTTAGTGAACATTATGAGAGGATTTTACTATGTGTTTATAGCTTCCAATCCCTTTATTTTGTGATCCTAGCCCCAGGACCTTGAAGATTCATTACTTTATTGTTTCCGTCCTTAATACTCGATTGATTTGACAGTATGTTGAAATATGGCTGTAGTTCAGGCAGATTTAATGGAGTGATTGATTGATTGCTTGAGAGAGAGAGAGAGAGAGAGAGAGAGAGAGAGAGAGAGAGAGAGAGAGAGAGAGAGACTGTACTTTGATCATGGTGAATTGTAAGTGTTCATGTACAATACAAACATTTAAAAGATCAGTATATGAGTAACGGAATGTTAGGGAAAGCGAGCTTCATCAGATAGAAAATCATTCCAAATTACCATTCATACTATTGCTAAAACTAATAACAAGAAACATTTGTGACCTACACCAATTTTGGGTATAGCATTTTCAGGTACATAATTTTAATGGTATACAGATATTTAGATTTTATTTAAAAAATTATTGGTATTTTTTTTATCTGTTTGTATGAAGTAAAAGTAAAGATGTTAAATAATAACTAAAGTAAGTTTTAGGGAAAATGACAAAACTTACCCAAGTGGTCAATTAAATAAAGGCAGAGTAAGGCAGATCTTAAGGGACGTTATAGTAGAACTTTGTTACATCAGAATTTTTGAAGTAAAAACTGGGATAATGAGCTTTAAGAATGGCAGTTCTTAATAAAGGTAGTGATAGAAATGAATAAAAAGTTGAATAATGATGAAGCTCCCTTACACTATCCCCAAACATCATCCGTGTAGCTGGACCCATATTCTTGTCAGCTTAGGATTATTTCTAGCACCTCGAACTTAACGATATATTTTTGCGTACCACACCTTACTAGTCTCCTGTATCGTACTTGTGGCGCTATTACTGATGTAGATTCCCTAAGTAACACACAAGACTTAATGTGCCTCACGCAAAAATAAACTGGTAAGGAAGAGGTGCTGGGGAGCTTCCATAATCGACCGGAATATCGTCCCTTAGAGACCCTTCATTGGTGAGTGGTTACGTCTGCCATTTTGGTTTCAGTACTTATTTTATCACCTTGAATCTTATGATGAATGTTCGAGTATATTCTTGCTATTTTCTGACGTTTTATTTATGTTAGAAGAAACTTTCTGACATGGTGAAATTCTACAGGCTTCATTAATTTTCCCCCTCTTGAATCTGGGTGATGTTCATTTTTTTAATTTCCTTTTGCTACTAGACAGTCTTATTCAGCTAAGAAAGCTCTCTTTTATTAAGGTAATATCTAATCCCTCCAGTTCGAAAAATCAGTCCTACGTTAAACTCAGATTATCAAGAAATTGTGAGAAGATAATGAAAAGACGTCCCCGAGGTCAGCGTGTTAGCTCCCTGAAACCACTTATGCATTCCGTAGTTTGTCTTACCTTTAGCCTGTTCATGATAGGAGGCATTTTTCGGGCAGGAGGGGTTAGATATAGCATTCAGTAACCTGTTCAATAATAGAGATCTGTCTTGGGTGGCATAAAATTGTCTGTTTATTAGCTAGAATGGGAAGGTAGTATATCAGGATCAGGAAAGTTAGGACAGAGGGAAAATAAGTTAATGGGAAGCTTCATTTACCTCGTCCTGTTGCTACTGTTGTGACCCCGGAATCATCAGGACGTGAATCTGGTGGACTGCAGGCTGGAGTTGCCCTTCTTCTGTAGTCCACCATCTTCCTTTCCGAGAATTGGGAAGTAGTTGAGGGCCGATCGCATAACCAGGCAGTGGAGCCACCCAGTTCTTTCAGTTCCACCATGTATTGCTAGGAGGAATGGTATGCTTGAGTATTGGGGTCTGAGTATTCTAGCTAAAACCAAAATTTATTCTAGCCTAGATTTGCTCTTTTATTAACCCTTGCACTTTGATTATGTATTATTTTATTTTTGCTCTCCAGACGATTTTATTCAATTGGTGGAGATATTCGAATTGGAGGGGTTAGATACAGACTTCATTTATCCAGTCACTATAAGAAGTCTCTCCAAAGCTGAATTAAATCGTCTGGAGGTAGCTAGAATAAGTAAGTAAAATAAGTCTTGCTACTGTCCAGGTGAATGTTACCTGTGAAGGTCTTTGGAAAATAAAGTATTGGTATTTGTGGCCTGAGGCTCATCTCAGCATCAACCCAGTGAACGGCAGACTGAAACTGCCCCTCTCCTGTAGTCCACTATCCTGCTTTTGAGGGATAGGGAGAGAGTTAGGATACACGTGTAGTTACAGGCAGCCAGCAAAGCCCCTGGTTGTATTGGTGCCACTGCATGAAGGCATCCCTTTCCGTAAGCATCATGAAGTATGGCCAGATATTACTTACTCTTTATATATATATATATATATATATATATATATATATATATATATATATATATATATATTGCGGAAATCTTTGAATAATTTACTGAAACCAAAATGGCAGACTTGATCATGTCAGTACATGATGGGGTCTCGAGTGTAGCCTAGTAGTCGTAGAGGTAATTGTAAATAAAGCAGTTACTTAGCTTTACCTGTGTTGAGGTTATCCCACTTCACCTCAAAGAAAGTTTTATATCATTCATTAAAAACAGTTACATTCGCTTTTCTGGTGTAGAGGAAGGGATAAGGAGGAAGTTTGCTGGATATAAGGATCTGGAAAGTGCAGTTGCAAATCAAGTTTTGTTGTTATTTTGCCATGATTCACCTATTGCAACTATAGGTTGTATTCTGAGTGGCTTTAGGAGAGTCCATAGCACCTCTTAAATATTCATTCTTCATGTTATACCTGAATATCATATTTTATGTTGTTGATGTAAACTGTCAATATTCAAATTGTATTTAGAAAAAAAAAACATGGGTGAATGTTAAGGTATAATGTGCAAAATATATCGCATACAAAGAGGTGCTGCCAACTCGTATGTCACCTAGAATATGGCTTTATAGGCCTCTGAAATTATTATACGGCTGATATGCTTGCTAATAGAGTAGGAAAATGTTACTCTATTTACATATTTGAGTTATAAAGTTGAAATTTAGAATGTATGTTCATCTTTAGTGGAACCTGCAGTGTATTATAAAGCTTTTGTGTTTGATTTGCTTTATATTGTATGAAGCTTGTGATTCATGCGTTGTATTTTGTTTGTCATACGTCCATTTGTAAAGAATTAATAATTATATTAACGTCTGAAAACTAAATTTTATTTTTAATAATTTATATTTTTATATTATGTCCCTGTTGTGTTGGTGAAGTATGCTGTTCTCATATGTTTAAGATTATGTCAGCGCAGGAATAATGGTTGCTATAAATTCAGCTGTTTGTGTGATTGTAAATTTCGGTTTCTCCCCCCTCCCTCCCCCAGATATCCAATAATATGAACAGAAAAGAAGATAATAATGCCCTGGATTAAAATTACTGTGGAATGCATATTTTATATCGATTTCACTTGTGTTGATAACAGTTTTTATGTACCTTTGTGTGTGTGTGGGTGTGTGTGTGTGTGTGTGTTGGGCAAAACAAAGTACTGTATCCCAATGGAAAGCATACAGTTTTGAAAAATTGTAAAAAATGCAGTAATTTCATTTGTAATTGCCATCCTAAGTTCCGTCGTGTGTGACTTCAGTTTGCTAATTTATATCAACTAGTGTATGGAATACAGTACATCCCCCTAGTACGCGCCTATATGGGTGGCAGAGGATGTCGCCTACTAGGAATTTGTGTACCATGAATACATAAACTTATGGGAAAAATTACATATGAGCGGCACCCCCCTTCATGGGCAACCCTTGAGATGCTTTTCAGACATATGTATTGTACTATATAGGGAAACTATCTAAGACATATTACCTAAGTAAACCAACAAGATTACGGCTTTACTAGGTAAATCAACAAGGATATGGCTTAACTAAACCAACAATAATATGGCTGAAGGTGGGTGGAGCGTAGGCTACCGTTATCGCTTCATGGGGGGACAATGTTGCGTACTCGGTGTAACCCTGGATTTGGGCCACTCTTTGCTGCCTGTCTCGCTTACAACGAGTTCAATTCGCGTACTAATAAAAAATACACACACACAAAAAAAAAAGGTCCTCGCGTAGAAAGGGGATCGCATGCTCGGAACTCGCATACTGTGGGGATGTACTGTATACGAAAAATTATCAGTTATTTCCAACAGATTCGTAAAAAATAGTCATTTATTTTTCACAAATTTGTGAAAAATGGTGTCAGTTACTTCGTAGTGTTGTGAGTGGCGACGTGTGGCAGTGTCTTCAGAATGTGTTGCTCCGCCCCTTGTGTTGGAAGAGGCATTTTTTTAAAATGCATTTTTCATTACAGTTTTTGGCATTATGGAACTGATTCTATTATAATCATTAAATTGTGGCAATATGGAACATATTGCATTATTATCATTTATTTCCGGCATTGTAGAACTTTATTATTATTATTATTATTATTATTATTATTATTATTATTATTATTATTATTTTTATTATTACTGTTATTATTATAACTGAACACCTTGGTAACTTATGGCATTGTAGAGGGAAATCAGTTGTATTACCTGCCTATGGTGTTATAGTATTGACTGCATTATTATTATTATTATTATTATTATTATTATTATTATTATAGACAACTTTCATTGTCATAGAACGGATTTTCCTTGCATTAATTTGGCAAATTAAAATTTCTCAACTACAATAAACTCACCGAAATGTTTAATAAATGATCAGAAATGCATATACCTTTTCAAGTAAATGAACCTGTAAAAAAAGGCTTGTCAGTTATTTGTCCTTTATTATTATTATTGTTATTATTATTATGTATGCAGCTATTGAAATATATTTGGATATAGTATTTTAATGTTTAAATTCAGTTAAATTATTTTCAGCTAATATAAGTGCTTGAAATATAACTGTACTTGCAAGAAATTAAAATAAGGCCAGTGCTGTCTCATCAATGCCAATATGTGTCCTTAAGTTCAGTGTTGTTCCTTGGCTGATTGAAAAAGCGTGTCGGTTTTTGGCTTGGGAAAAAATGGCGTACCTACGTCGTTCATATGTGCCAAAAAATTAGGATTTATAGAGTATAACCCCGTCAGTTGGATGACGTATTCTAAATTATATTCTTGCAACCTCCAGAGAGTTGCATGCAACTTTGGATAGGTCCCTTGTGCTGAAGGGAGTAATGAAGTCTGTATCTAACTAACCCCACCAGGTCAAAAAACCTCTCCTAAAATATAGAACAGTGTCTGAAGGTAGCAAAAATATGCTATAAAATACGTAATCAGAACGACGTGGTTAAAAATGTTGATAGAACGAAGTTCTAGAAAAAGGAATTAATGGAAGTTAAGAAAAAAGATATATGTAATGAAAAAGAAAAAAGGTTGAGGAATACAGGACACAAGAAGAAGGAATGATAGATAAAGTAAATGAATTTCAGAAAAGCAAGTTGTATTACAGTTGTGTTACTTTACGTTTCTTATGTAATGCTTTATTTTGTGACTTCATGATATAAATAGGTTTAATTAAGCTCTTAGAATGATGTAACGACTTATGCAATGCTGTTTTTGTGCATTACTACCTACAATAGTTGTATTACATACATGAATAACGGGGATTATACAGTGATTTTATTTTTCACAGTAATGCAGGATTAGCCCTTTCAGTCTAGTGATGTATATTTTTCAGTTTTATTCTTCCTGCTTACAGATGATTTATCATTTAGTTTAGGGGAGATATTTGGTCGTGAGGGAGTTAATGAAGTCTACATCAAACCTCTCCAGCATGAAAAGTCTCTCCTAAGCTGAATAAAATCGTCTGGTTGTAGCAAGAATAAGCTAAAAATACGTCATGGCGGAAGTGATTAACCCTTCAGTATGGTGATGTATGATACTGGTTTATTCTTGCTACCTCCAGAAGCTTTTATTCAGCATTTGGGAGTCCTCAAGTAGTGAAGGGGTAAAATGAAGGCTACAGTACATCTAACCTCTCCAGTTCAAAAAGTCTCACCAAAGTTAAAAATCAAGAGACAGATGAAACTTACGTACTGTAAACGGAAAATAACTTTGAATCATTTATTTTCTTCAGTTTAATGGTCTTTTTTTTACGATCAATATTAAGCCCATGATGAGTAAAGTAATTATTATTCAACAACGTGTTCATCAGAGAAGTATCCTACTGTGAGATTGTTTCAATTTAGTCCCTAGAATTTATTCACTATTTATTTTATAATAAAAGTTGAGTCTATGCTGTTGTTCTCTTTGATCCCTATACATGTACAGGCCGATGATGCATAGATAGACAGATAGATAGAGATCGTTGATAGTGATTCTGTAGATAGTGATCCAATAGGCTGTTGTTGCCCGAGGATCACCTTGGCTGTACAGTACACTGAAGCTGCCCTTCTGCAGTCCACCTTTCTCTTCTCGGGGGATGGGAAGGGAATTGAGTTCTGTAACTAGGCAGTGAAACCATACAATTAAATCTGAGTCACCACGTGAAGGCGTCCCTCAGCAGCACCGAACGGGTTCAATACCCATACGCAACAAATATCCAGTTCTATAGTTCGCGTGTTCTAACCCAGTATGTTCCCTTACCCCTCCTTCAGCGCATTTGATGACCATGTGTAGGCGGATTGGAGAGCTGATTTGACGAAGTCAAGGAGACATTTTTACATCATGAGGGTCGTCGAATTTTCGTGGCTCTCATGTCATTATTATGTCATTCCAGATGTTATAAAATATGCCCTGTTTAGGCTATACGCAGTGAATGAGAAAAATTAATAAAAAAAAAATCGCAAACCGTAATTGAAATACCCACTGCAACGGGAGAGCACAGATGGGGGGGAGCAACACCCACCCCAAGGAGGAACCACGGACAGGATGTTGCAACACCCACCCCAAGGGGAGACCACAGGGATGCGCATAGGGTGCACGAAGGGCCCGGACCAGACGGGTCTATGTCCCCCACTACCTTGCACTCCTATTCCCCTCAACGAAGCCGGAATGAAGAACGCCGTCCCGGCAGACTACTCTCCAGCCGAGCCAGCACTCACTAGGATCAGGGTGGGACTTGTACTCATACAATCCCAGGTAGCACCGCGACGACGGCCACCATCCGCGTCAGGGAGAAGATGGCCACCGTACACTTCTCAGCTACTACCCCCTGCAGGACCATGTCAACGGCCACCATCCACTCCGGGAAAGGATCGGCCACCATCCGTCCTTTGTCTGTCACCTCCACAGCTGGACGACACCTGTGATAAGCCAAAGTCCCCAGCAACCCAACCAGAGTCCTCCTGTCTTATTGTGTATTTAATCTGTACAGTGTGTTGTGTTAAGATTGTATTAAGTACTGTGTCGACTTTAAGGAAGTATACGAGTAAGCTTGGTTGGCCCGAGTTTTTAGACCCTGTTGCTCTAGACCCGGTCTCGAAAGGAACCCCAGCAGATCCGTCGCTCGTATTTAGAGAACAAGAAGTTGGCCTCTGAACACGTAGCATAACAATAATTATATACATCTTTCGTAATTTACAGCAACCTGTTTTCCCCTGATCCAGTATGGCAGCCCCATGACTGTCTATCTATAGCCAGACGCCTTAATCCCGTTAGCCAGGGTGGCCACAAACACTGCCTGAATATCGCCTTGTCCCCGGCCACCCCGTTGCCCTCCCCCTAACTTAGGCAACACCAAGGGCAAGGTTATAGATTTAACAACTTATCCCAAGACTACGGTTATTTTATAGAGCCCTTTGAGGTATTTGGCGCTAGCAAGGTGAGTGAACTGATCCAGTGGATTGGTTACCGTGGGGGAAGGATGCTGCCTGCTCGTTTGATCAGGCCTAGTGGTTGACCCAGCGTGCATTCTCAATTTCTCGTACGTTCACTATCCCCCCCTCAAAAAAAAAAAAAAAGTATACTCATTTCTAACGTTAGCAGATGTATTTACCTGTAATATACACACTAATTTACCTTCATTGAGTACACTTATGCTTATGTGAGTTTAGAAGTGTATTTACGGAAGTGTGGATCGTGTTGTTTTGATGGAGGAAGTGGATGCTGTGAGGTCGAGCGTCAATATAGGTGATTATCATTGAATATGGCAACAAGAAGCACTTTACACACACCACAGGTAAGAAAATCTGGTATTTACCTGCTAGAGTTTTGCTTTCAAGGTTAAGTTAAGAGATTGTTAGGGAAGAAGAGTTTAAAGGTCTAAAGAGACCATAACAACTGGCGTTGAGGACCTCAGGCAGCTGCCTATTTACGTTGTAATGGCGGCCAGTCGGCACCTTATATGCGTTACAGGTACGAAAAACTGGTATTTATAGGCTTAGCTATTAATTTCAGAACTGAGGGAAGGAGTTGTTAAGGTGCAGACAGGAAAATAGGGCAAGGCGGTATGCCGAAGGGCACACCACCAAAACATCGCGGCACCTGCATTTTGTATTGAGATGTGTGGTTACCATTGATATGTGGGCTGGATCGAGAATGCTGCTTCAAAAAATGAGTACAGGGTATAAGGTTAAAGTTCATCATAGTGCCTAGTAATTCATTTATGGCATCCAAGTGTACTAATCCAAGTATTACGGTACACCCAGTTTCTGTATAAGTAAGGTTAGGACAGGAGAATGTTGTTCTTATGGTTAGTGTAGGTTTATGTTGGAAATTTTTGAAGTTCTGTATTAATAATAAACCTAAGAATTAGGCATTTTAGCAACTTTTGAAACCTAATATTGTGATAAAATTATCAGGTTATGGTATATTATAAAAATGCAAAATTGATGTAGGAGTGCAAGCTTTTAAAGATCTAATACAGATAGATGTGAAAGTTCTGGTTAGATTTACATCTCTTATAAAAAATTTATGCTGTATTGTCTGTTACTGCAGTGTAATTTCATCTTTTATTTTTATATTAAATGGCCCAGTAATTTTAAAGGTATGGATTGTGTTTATGAGGGTACCAGTATAGTCTATTTGATTAACCTGTGCACCTGAGATGTATGGGGCAAGTAGGGTGTGTTTGGTTTGTGGCTGCTGACTGGCTGCCAATGATGTCATTGAAGTAAATGCCGGCATGTACTGTAGTGCAACATGCGGACGTTGGTGTACACCAAGAGTGGATAATTTACTTCAAACGTCACTGACCATTTTATAATTTTCTTTGATAACAGTAAACTTTTAAAGTTAATTTTGACCTCTTTAACTTCAGAAATTATTCCATGTTTAAAGTGGCTGCTTATATTGGAGGCAGTTTAAGCGTATGAATATATATGTGTTAAAATAAGAAGAGCTGTAGATTTACATCATCAACGGCCAATCAGCAACCGTCAATCAGACACACCCTAATTGACCCATACATCTCAACTGCACAGGTCAATCAAATAGGGTACACTAGTTGCAACCCTAGGCTCGTCTGTGGGCCAAAACTGTCTTTCTGCAGTCCAACATCCTCTTTTGTGGGGATAGAGAGAGGATTGAGAAACATTTGTGTAAGTGGGCAGTTTCAACACTCAGTCATATCAGTGCCACCACATGAAGACATTTCTCTTCAGCACTGTGTGAGAGAAGTAAGATAAAGTAATTTCCTGGGAACTTATATATTATCAAATAGCTCCACCAGAACAGTTGCAGTCATTCAAAGCATTTGTGTAACGTGGAAGTCCATTTGTAAAATAGACGTAGTTGTTTGTTGCCTCTAAAACTTGTATAATTATTCTGTTTCATTATTTTTTAGATGGAGAAACAAGGTGATGGAGTGCTGTGAGGGAGTGTGGTGTGGCATGGGAGAAGGGGTCATTGCTGAGGAGGGACAGAAATGCCTGGAGGTGTTTCGGTTCTTCAGGGAGTATATACTGTACTTCTTACAGAATTACATTTTGAGTACATAGATGCTGTACACCCTCACCAAAAAGCACCCGAATGCATGGTTCTGTTCCATTCTGTTCTGTTTTGTTGTTACTCCTTCCTTATGGTTTTTCTTCATAGTTTGTGGTACAGTTTGATTTCCTGTTTACTTTCCAGAATTCATAGATTGTTCTTTGGAGCCCTTGCTTATCAGGCAGCAGCTTTTCCATCCATTTCTCTCCATATGGGTGTCAGAATAGTACCGGTAAACTTTTATCTCTAACTGATGATTTTCAAAATGGGGGAAATGGTACTTGTCAGCTTGGAATAGTTGGCATCCCTTATTTTAGAGTGATGCACTGTGAAGTCATTGCAGTAATGTGTGCACTGGTGTACAGTGCACTAGCCAATATTGACAGAGATACAAAGAAAGAGAGTTGGCATCGCATTCCTTGGTCATCCTACGTTTCAAAGTGCGCATTGCTTACAGTGTTCGGATGTTTTTCGTTGAGAGTGTAGCATCGTTGTGTGATAAATATTACATGCAGAGTCTTTCTTACAGATTCTTTTTCTGATGTATGTAGTTGCTTTTAACTTTGTATCCTGAGCATTTAATTTACTGTATTGTATATTGTTATAGGTAATGCCACATTAGTTTATTCAGCTTAGCAAACACATTCCCAGCTTGTACAGTTTACAGGAAAAAAAAAAATCCACAGACATTTTGTTTTATTAGATTTTGTTTAATTCTGTTTAAAACAAGGTACTTTTATTCTGCCTTACTAACATATCCTGTTCATCCCATGTTGTCTTTGCTACTGATACAGTATTAAGAGCTGCTAACTATTTAAGAGTCATAAGTGCTTGTAGAAAGCTGATGGAGAATATTCACTGTGCTACAGGTACAGTACTACCATCCGTTGGAAGATGAAAACTGGAGGAGGATGACCGGAGGAAGATGTGGAAGATGATAATTGGAGAAAGATGAACCTGACAGGAGGAAAGAATTTTGCTGTATAGGTCTTCACACATTGCTGCTTCAACCTGGCAAAGGTATAGTTGTAGCCCCAGGTTCATCTGAAATGCAAACTCAGTGGACTGCAGGTTGAAGTTCTATCATCCTGCACTTCACCTTCTTTTAAGGGGATAGGGAGGGAGCTGGGGGATGTCTTTATAACCAGACAATGGGAACATCCATTATATCACTGCCACCACATGAAGGGATCCATCTTCATTACCATCAGTATAAGAAGTCTTCATTACAGGACAAGTTGCTTTATTTATCATCCACTGTAAATTACATAACGGTTGTTTCTTAGCACCCATATCACTAATTTGGCAGTTGACATTGTACAATCCCATCATCATTTGTTAGTTTTGTGTGTGCTTCCAGTGTAGTATGATGCAGATGGATTCACTTGACACTCCATAGAGATTATTTTGCACATTACACTTCACTATCATCATATGTGTCCATGGCACTTCTTCATGACTGGTATATTCTAGTGTAAGTCTCTTGTTAAACTCATCATTCAGGATGGGGGTGTGGCAGTTTTAGTCTGGGATAAAGTGAAAAGAGCATCAATTTGATATAAATTTCCAAATAAACACAGCAGTTTTTCTGAACCAGGACCTTTCTGAAATTAATCAATGGGGACAAAAAAATCTGGTCTCATTTAATGCTCAGAAAACTAATACATTAATTTCTCCAATAGAAAGAATCCCTCAGACTCTCACATAATTTAAAATGATTTCAGTGTTCCCATATCCACTACAATTGATATCCTAGGTGTTACTCTAAACCCCAACCTAAGCTGGACAGCTTATGCTAAATCCCTTGCTAAAAATGCTTCTAAAATACTGGGACTTATGTACAGAGTTCATGAGTTCTTCACTGATGAGCAGATGGCCACAATATACAAAAGTCATATACGTTCTCAGATCGAATACTGTTCACCACTGTGGAGTGGATGTGGAGCGGTTGCATTGAGGCAGTTGGACAAATTCAAAATAAAGCCTTTAGATTAATCAATAATCCTGCCATAACGCAGGATCTTCCTCCGTTATCAGTACGTAGAGATGTTGCTTCTTTAGCACTATTTTATCGATATTTTTACCGTAAGTTCTCTAACGAACTGGCTTCAATTGTGCCTCCCCTTCACATTTTCTCCTGAAATACTCGGGCAGCTGGGAGTGCCCATGAACTTACACTCTTTCCCCCACAATGCAGAACCTCTGCTTATCAAAATTCATTTATCCGCAGAACTACTACTCTCTGGAATTCACTTCCTGGGAGTTGCTTCCCACATACATTTAATCCTCTCGATTTTAAATCCAATTGTTATAAGTATTTTATGAATAGAGGATGCCTTTAGGCACATGGACTTATTTCTTTTCCTATGTTTTTTCCTTCCTCCATTCATTATCAAAAAAAAATAAAAATAAAAACTAGCCTCAGTTGGGTTGCTTGTGTGACTCCCAAGTGCCTTTAAATGATTTTTTCGTAATGCATTATTCATTTTACAGAAATGGGAACTGCCAAGAAAGCACAGGAAACCAGTGATGGAAAGAAGGCCACGATGGGGAAAAAAAAAAAAAAGCTCAGATGAGAGATGGAGTGGAAGGAAATATGAGGGAGCTCTGTATGGTGGTGGATGATCAGCGAATACAGTAAGTAATCATTACATATACTGGTTGTGAGAGTTTTCTAAACCAGTGATGATGGCCAGTTGTAGTCAGAATGAAGGGTTGGTTTGACTTAAGTAATAAAGATTAAGTCGTGCCTCATAACTAATGTTCATTGAATTTCATCCTACCACAGTTTAGTTTTCATGTGGGAGTGGCCCACTTCTGTCATGAAAACAGACATCTGTAGCAGCAGTAGTAGTGGTGGTGGATGTAATAGTACTCCTAGGTTCAACTGAATGTGAACCCATTGGACTGCAGGCAGAAGTTACCCCTCTCCAGCTGCCCATCGTCCTGTTTGTCTATCTATCTATCTATTGCCAGATGCCATAATCCCTTAGAGGTGGCCATTTGACTTTGAGTTATTGGTTTTATGGGGAAGGGCACTAACCCTCCACCAACCCACTTGTTGACACGTAGGGAGCATGTATGGGTTGGTTATATGGTTACCACCCAGCGTTGTAAATGGTTTCTTGGCTTACAGGAAACCATTTGGCTTGTCACTCAATCTAAAGCTGCCTGTAAAGGAAAGAAGAGCAATAAGAAGTGACAGGAAAGATGGGAGATATAGGAAGAGAGGAGGGCAGGCAAAGAAAATGACTGATAAAGGATAATGAAGATGTAGGCAGCACTACAACTGCTCAGATTCAGTATGCTACTACTGAGCCTTTGGTTTCTTTTTGTACACTTTGATAATATGTTCTGGCAAACACCAGAATACTTTATTTTGTTTGACTGACAGATCCCAGTAGTTAAAGGCTTCAGAAGCTCTAAAGTTGCCCTTTTCTTTGCTATTGGTATACCTGTACTAAGTTTATTTTCCTCTGACAACTGGGCCACTCCTCCAACTTGAATACTAAATTGTAGTTGCATGATATTTGATGAACCTTAGTTGAAGGGTAGAAATGAATCTCCATGCTTACTAGCCACATTTATCCTCTGGTCTGACAGCATCTGGCCATCAACTAAATTGAAAGGGGCCATGGATCTTTGTTAGATTACAGATAATGTATTATAACACCACATGATCTTGTTATACTGAGAAATTTTAGGAGGCAGAGAGTTATATAGCTAGGAAGAGGAAGTTCATATGCTGTACAGTCACCCATCCATTCATCTAGTGATGTCCCCTCAAGAGTGTAGGGACCCTGGGCTAGACAGCTCAGTTTGGACATTGGTAAGAGGCCTGTTCACTAGTGTTTGAGTAGTAGAATATGATTGAATATATTATACTGATAGTGATGATGGTGATGAAGGCTGCAGTAAAAAAAAAGTGGAAATAGTCATTGTACTGAAGGTTGTTGAGGGAGGTAACTCCAAGGGTGATGTTGTGGTGAATGGAGTGAGACTTGAATTGGTAAGGGAGTTTAAGTACAGTACCTGGGTGCAGTGACAGAAAAGAGTGGTAAATGTACAGATGAACTGAGAAACAAAATGGCACAGGGAAGGAGAGTGACCGGTGCTACGAAGGTCTTAATAAGAAGCTGAGGTGCAGCTGTGAGAGGATTGCACATATGGGTGTGAGACTGGTGTGGCATGAAAATGAAAATTTAGGAGTTGGAGCAGTGGAGATGGGTTTATTGAGGATTATGTGTATGTGGAGTACGGCTAGTGGGTAAGATAAGAAAGAACGTGATTAGTGAAAGATATGGAGTAAGGAAATCTGTGGACACTGGGGGTTGAGAGGATGCTTAGGTGGTATGGTCATATGGAGAGAATAGGTATAAATAAGGTAGTGAAAAAAGTAGGTATGTGTAAATGAATTTGAAGATGGGAGGTGTATTCGAAAATGTGGATAGGTCTAGATATGGTAATTGAGTATGGAGAGTGATAAGGTGAGGGAACTGACAAGAGTGGTAGTAATGATGATGATGGGATTAAGTTGAAGATAGTGGTGATGACAAAATGATATTGGTGACTATGGTGATAAGGATTAAGAGGGAGGTAATGAAGACATGATGCTGATGTTGATTTATCATCAGATGGATGGACAGAACTGCTGGAAACCTTCAACAGTTGAATGGACAGAACTACTGGCAATCTCTTGTCAAAGCCATTCACATCCAGGCAGCCGTCTCACCATGATGTCAAGAGTTACCGTAAGTCAGATTTTTGTGTCATACACTGTTTGAAACTTAGAAGTAAAAAAACCTTACAGGGTGATGAAAAGAAGTTATTGATTATATGAGTTTTATTTTGTAGTAGAGTAACCCCAGTCTGCCTGGCTGAGCAGACTCATCAACTGAAGTCAAGATGTTGCCACTGCAGGGCTATCCCATGCAGCGAACTGATGTTCCTTTGTGGAGGAAAGCACCACATCACAGTGAGACACGGGGAAGAGTGTGAAGGTTTGGTTCCTAGGTGCGCAGCACATTTGTGTTTCTTCCCAATTAACAGGGGCACTATAATAGGCTTCACTCCACATCACACCATTATTTGGTCATATGGTTACTTATCAACCAGTTTTGTAAATGGATTCCCGGGTTACAGGAAACCACTAAGCTTGTCACCCAATGTAGAGTCACCTAGGGAAGAAGTGAGGCAGCATAACATCAAGCGAGTGGATGATGGTCACCACCACTTACCACTTGATTTTGCACAGTATCTCCGCTGTATTAAATATACTGGAGAGGAAGGAGTTAGGATCCTGTAAGCATTGTTCTGTGATCAGTTTAACCTATCCTGCTGTACCCTAACCTAACCTACCTTTCTCTGTTCTACCCTACTTTGCCTTATGTTACCCTACCCTACCCTGTCCTGCCTTACCTTACTTTACCTTACCTTGCCTTGCATTGTCTTACCTTACCATACCCTGCCTTGCCTTGCCTTACCTTACCTTACCTTACCTTACCTTACCTTACCTTACCTTACCTTACCCTACCCTACTCTAACCTTACCTTGTCTTACCTTACCTTACCCTTACCCTATCCAACCCTACCCTACCCTATCCTACCCTGCCTGTCCCATCATTCTCCTCCCTACCCTACATTATGTTATCTTCTTGCCTTACCGTAAACTGGGGTGAATTCGGACGATTTTTTCGTTTTTTTGTGCCATGTAATCTAGTTTTTAATTCAGTCCAAGATCTTAAGTATCGTATGTTGAGCTGGTCCACTAGGGTATCGAATCATAGCAGTAAAAAATTAAAAATGTTTTATATATAATTATAGGAAATATAGTAATGGGTGTCCGAATTTGTACTCAGACTTTGATGACTTCGGACACATTGTATAAATTCGTACATAAATGGAAAATGAATGTATATGACTACCCTGGGTTCCCAGTTTAGTCTGGAGCCATTTCAGATGTTCTGAGGCTTTAAAAAAATGTTCTTCCAGTTCAAAAATAATGCCACTCCCTGACAAAATAAGCTAATGACTATAATGAGATAACACGACAGTAATTTTATTTTTTTCCTTGATTTAAATAAAACATATTAGAACACATGTAGATAATATAAATCTAGCTACAAACTTTAGTACTGTACATACTTAACTATCATTTCTTGACTAATAATTTCGTTTTTGGAAGACTAATGGAAAATTAGTTAAAGGTGATATTTAATATGAATATTTGGCTTTACCAATTTTTTGCTTGCCTTTTTCACTACGATAAGGACCTTGATCTCCACCAGTTCTTTTCTTATATGTTCGAGTCATTGGGTGACCTTGCTTAAACAGGTAGTATCATAAAAGCTCAAGAGTATGCTTGTAAATGACACATATGAATCCAGTTACACACAAGATCCACATCTGGCAAATTATAGGCAATTGTACATTGTAAAAAGTGTTATTTTTTTGTTCATACTCCCCCTGTCCGAATTCAGCCCAGTGTCCAAACTGACTCCAATTTGCATTAAAATTTTAAAAATTTCATTAAATGCCCAGTTAAGAGATGAATTGAGAAGATAACGGCAATTACTTACTTTGCACTTTCACACTACGCATGAAGGTACATCTGGGCACCGAAGATTTTCCTGCATCTATTCATTAACATTTGAGCCATAGAAAGTTTGCCAGTGTTATGAATTTTATCCTTTTTACATATGTTTGCCTTTTAGTATATATTTGGTATGTGTCATGTGATATATTAAATATCTTTATACACAAAAGTACAGTAAAGAAGTACCAACAACTAGGTGCAAACAGATTTCTAATATGTTCATAGATTAATTATTACTTAATTTAAATAACTTTTTACTGCAATAATATCCGAATTTGCCTCGAGTCCGATTTCTCCCCAGTTTACGGTACCTTACCTTACCTAACCTCACCATAACTTATCTTCTCTCTTTTATCTTATTTTACCTTACCTTACCTACCTCATGTCTGAAGGCTGCCCAAACAGTGCTTTCCAGTCCTGTTTATAACTCATATAAGTGATAACATTTTTGAATCACCTTGTTTTATAAATTTCTCGAGATTTATTGCAACAAAAGTTTGACTAGAAATGTAATAGAATAGACAGATTTCATTATTGGATTTTCTATTTTTCGGTTTGTGACTTTTATTTGTGTTTGTTTTTTTTATATTTGTGTTTATTACTATGCCACATGGAATACACTGCATGCATGGACATTGTTTATTTGTTGTTAATGAATAGAATGAAGTTATTAACATCACGCAAGAGAGAATGAAATGTCTTCGAGTGAGTAAGCTTGCGTCTGTTTGTTTTTTAGCTTAAAGAAGGAGTGCATCATCCCATTTGACTGATAGTAAGGCACACTTTGAAATTTTGAGAAAGTCTCCATAAGTAACACTTGCTGTATTACTTTTCCATAAGCTTTCCAGCAGTGTGCTTAGTTCTATTGTAACTTTAATAATTTGTGAGATAATCCAATTTTTGTGTTCAGTCTCGTCATTTTGGGTTTTTCCCTCAGCATTACAGTGATGAATATTGAGAAAAGTCACTTAAGTAACACTGATTAATTTCCATAACCTGTCGTACAATGTCCATAGATCCATTGTAGCATTAATAGCATTCAAGGTAACTCAGTTTTTGTGTTCTGTTGGGTGCATTTTTGGTTTATTTTTGTAGTGTTGGCACCTACTGATTACCTGTAGTACCAGTCAGCAGTCAGTTCCATGTGGCCTTGTATCATTGTGTATCCAGAGTGCTCACAGAATAATTTATGATAAATTTCCTTTGCAACTACTGTACACTCATTTCACTTCAACTTGGCCTAAAATTGCCTTCCATGTATTCTGAATGCTCAGCTGTAACAGTAGATTAAAGCTAGAATATGATGCTGGTCATGAAAAAGTGTTGTGGAAAGGATGTAGAGCCATTGTCTGCCATAGAGATGTATCAAGAGACATTGTTGTTGTTGATGTTGTAACCCCAGGCTCATTTTGTGAATTCAGGGGACCACAGGAAATCGAAGACTTTGACTGGTAGCTCCCAGAGATCTTTTGTTGAGGTTATGTTGAAGTACTGTGTTGTGATACAGTGGTTCATGTGGTGAGTAAGTGTGGTGTAGGGGGTTGCATTGCAGTGTGGACAAAATGGATTGTCTATTAAGTTGTATTTTGTATGTGTATTGTAGCAGGGAGGATGGTGGCTGCAACACTCTAGCTAGGTGCAGTCATGTCTTTCAGGGTAGTGTAGTTTCTGAAGGGGTATATTTGGTAGTGGTTCTTGAAGGATGCTGTTTGGCTGAAGGTGCATTTGTGAAATTGTAATGTTGGGTGGAGGAGGGGGATGTTGCTGAGATACTCTGCATAGTGTTTAGCAATTCTTCATGTCTTGATTCTTTGTAGATGAGTTTGATGCCTTGTTAAATTATGAAGTTGGGATGGATCCCAAGCTGAAACAGTGAACTGTGCACCTCTCATATTCATATGATGTTTGATCAGAAGTGATTAATGCTAGAATATGATGCTAGTCTCGAGGAAGTGCTGTGGAATGTGGAGCTGTAACATTGTCTTTTTATACCACTGTCTTTTTATACCACAGAGCTGTAACAGGAGATTTACAGTACTCTAGAATATGATGATAGTCGTGCAGAGGTCCTATGGAAAGGATTTAGAGCCATGATATTGCCTTTTTCTGCAGTCAAGCTCTTGAAATAAGTGGCAAAATGATGATAATATGGGCCAAGTTAAAGTGAAAGAAGTGTATGTTTATGGAGGCAGAACAAAGGACATAGTGAGAATCTGTACCTATTTTCCTTGTCGCCTGCAAAAACTCAATAATAGTTATGACCAGGAATTTATCATGAGTTTGTTTG
The DNA here is from genome assembly GCF_032717465.1 of Coenobita brevimanus. Classification (NCBI taxonomy): domain Eukaryota; kingdom Metazoa; phylum Arthropoda; class Malacostraca; order Decapoda; family Coenobitidae; genus Coenobita; species Coenobita brevimanus. The sequence continues at coordinate 30,404,924 of NC_137012.1, forward strand.
TCAGTTCAACACACACTTACGGCCTCTTGCATTATGCAGAGTGGTTCATATATTATGCTTCTCAGTTATTGTGTTATGTGGAGATGGCTCAGTGAACATTACCAATATCCATCCATTTCATACTTAGCTTTATAGTATCCGCTTATGTCCATTCATTGCATGGTTAATTAGTGTTGCTGGTGTTGTGTTCCCAGGCCAACCTGGATGTAAACTCAGTGAACTGCAAGTTAAACTTGCCCTTCCTCTTCAGTCCGGTAATATCCTTTAGGGGGATGGGAAAGATGTCAAGAGACATTTGTATAACTTAGTAGCAGAGCTCCAGTGAAGGTGTTCTTCAGCACCATGGTTGAGTAATAATAGGTGTCGAGTAACCCAGGGCTGTCTGGCCAAGCAGACCTGTCAGCTGCAGGCAAGGAGTCACCCTAGTAGGGCCATCCCCAGTGGTAAACTTAATTCCACGAAGTACCCGAAATGTATGCTGCTCACAAAAGCAGACTGAGCCATCCTCACAAGACACAAGATCAGAGAGTGCAACATATCAACCACACTATTTTATGTACAAGTTAGGTTTGATTTTGTTGATCCTAAAATGGTTGCCTTGTGGACAACGTAATCTTCCGTTTTCAATATACTGTACATATAAATACTGTATATATATATATATATATATATATATATGTATGTTTGTATATACAGGGTGTTCAGTAAATATGTAGCAAAAATCTGAGGGTGTATTCCAGAGATGATAATGCAAATTACTAAATGTCCATATTGCAAAATCTCAATAGTTTGGGAGTAACGGCATTTCACAGATCTGCTATGGATGTGTTGGAGTCAGGGGAGTGTAAATGAGACGTCCATCACTTACACTGAGATTTAATAACAGTATTATACATATTATACAATATGCTAGACACAGGTATGTCATTCACATTTACAGCAAATGTTCATATCTCCAGCCTCCTTGCTTAGTGCATGACGCAGCCTGTTGCAGAAGTGACTTGCACATGTTCCAAAGCCCTGGGACTGTTGCTGATGCGTGCCACACTGTCCTGCACACAATGCCACAATTCCTCACGGTTTGGATCTTCTGTAGCATCCACCTCGCTTTTATTGTGCCCCTACAGATAGAAGTCAAGGGTGACTGAGGTGGCCATGGCACTGGGGCACCTCGCCTGATCCATTGTCCAGGAAGCACAGCATTTAGGTAATGCCTTGTTAGGCTGTTCTAGCATAATGGAATAGAGCACCTATGGAGACACATTAAAAGCGAAGTGTGTGCCACAGAGGTTCCAAACCGTGAGGAATTATGGTGTCGTGCACAGGACAGTGTGGTATGTATCACCAACAATCCTAGGGCTTTGGAACGTGTGCTAGTCACTTTTGTGACGGGCTGCAGCATGCATTGAGCAAAGAGTCCTGAGTTATGAACATTTCCTATAAAGTATGTTGTATAATACTGTTAATAAATTTCACTGTAAGTGATGGACGTCTCATTTACAATCCCCTGACTCCAACACATCCATAGCAGATCTGTGAAATGCTGTAACTCCCAAACTATTGAGATTTTGCAACATGCTCATTCAGTAATTTGCATTCAGTATCGTCTCCGGAATACATCCCCTGATTTTTGCTGCATGTTTACTGAACATCCTATATATGTATATATATATATATATATATATATATATATATATATATACATACACACATACATACATACGTTATATTTTACAAAGGAAAAGTAATTGGTAACTGAGTTGTCATTGCCATCTTAAAATATTTATGAAGGCCACCAAATCATACATAAAATATCTAACAGATGACTCAGTCCTTGTTATTGATATATACAGTAATTATATCAAAAATTTACTAAGTCCAGAAATTTGCTGCCAATAATACTCAGTCAACTCTCAAGTCCAGTATGGCCACGTGATAGCTCAGCATCCCAAAATTTTACTAAGTCCAAAAATTTGCTCCTTTTATGCTAGTTGGCAACTTTCGTGTCCAAGATGGCCACCCAAAATGTAACTAAGTTGAAAAATTCACATTTATAAGCTAGCTGGCAACTCAGATCCAAGATGGCCACCTGTGTGTGTTGAGGCTGTGAGCACTGTTGGTGCAGTTGCGGACAAAAACACTGATCCACCTTTTAGTTTCCTCTCTGGGTTTCAAAAGTCATTGCTCACTGACTGGCTATGAATGGTTTATGAAGTGGATCAGTATTCATGTCTGCAGCTGTACACCCCCATCCACTCACTGCCATTTTCTCCAAAGCTCTCCCACCCCTTCTTCCCTTCCCTCCTCACCATAACTGCTAGTAATAGGGTGAGGGAGGAAGGGTAGAAGGGGTGGGGGATTTTTTAGGGGGGTCACTTATTTTTTAACACCTTTTTCTTGTTTCAGCCCGTCTCCGGACACTCTTCCGATTACAAAACTCTCGACGCAGAACCTGGTTCCATTAATCTTCGCAATCGACTTAGGTACATTTTTTTTTCCGAAAAAAAAAGCAATTTTTTCCTATTTTTGGCTTTTTTTTTTTTGATATATTTTTTAGAATTTTGTTTGTCTTTTTACATTTTACTCTTAATTAAATATGCATGAATAAAGTTTTTTTTTTTTTATGCGTGTGTGTCATGCATTATTAGCATAAGTAGGCCTAACAGTTACCATTACCTCCAATTCAATAGTAAAGCCACCCAGTGTTATAGAATGTTTGACTACCTACAAACTTGATAGAAAAACAAGGCAAAAAGTTCATTATTTATATTTTATATTAAATTACATACAGTACAGTATATCATCACAATTCAGTTTAAGTGTGGAGTAGGTGAAACAAGGTTTGAAATTTCCAGCAGACCCTCGTACAACCAGCACGATCTTCGTCAGGGCAGGCCCTCGTACAACAAGTTGCCAGCAGGACAGGCCTTGTACCACAAGGAGTCTTCATGTGGCCAGGACCTGTTCCCCACCACCATTCTTCAGGAGGTCAGGGCACACCACCACCAGTCTTCAAGAGGCCAGGGCACACCACCACCACCACCACCACGTCTTCAAGAGGCCAGGGCACACCACCACCACGTCTTCAAGAGGCCAGGGCACACCACCACCACCACCAGTCTTCAGGAGGCCAGGGCACCGCCACCACCACCACCACCAGTAGTCTTCAGGAGGCCAGGGCACCACCACCACCACCACCACCAGTAGTCTTCAGGAGGCCAGGGCACCACCACCACCACCACCACCAGTAGTCTTCAGGAGGCCAGGGCACCACCACCACCACCACCACCACCACCAGTAGTCTTCAGGAGGCCAGGGCACCACCACCACCACCAGTAGTCTTCAGGAGGCCAGGGCACCACCACCACCACCAGTAGTCTTCAGGAGGCCAGGGCACAACCACCACCACCACCACCAGTAGTCTTCAGGAGGCCAGGGCACAACCACCACCACCACCACCAGTAGTCTTCAGGAGGCCAGGGCACAACCACCACCACCACCACCAGTAGTCTTCAGGAGGCCAGGGCACCACCACCACCACCAGTAGTCTTCAGGAGGCCAGGGCACCACCACCACCACCAGTAGTCTTCAGGAGGCCAGGGCACCACCACCACCACCACCAGTAGTCTTCAGGAGGCCAGGGCACCACCACCACCACCACCAGTAGTCTTCAGGAGGCCAGGGCACCACCACCACCACCACCACCAGTCTTCAGGAGGCCAGGGCACCACCACCACCAGACTTCAGCAGACAAAACCTGTGGAGCAAAAGTATTATTTCAAACTGTACTATTTTTGTACTTAATAAAACAAGACTAAACTATGTCTTGTCATACTCTAGTAAGCTTAGGCTTTTCATAATCTAACTTTGCCTTGATACTCAGCACTTTACCAGTTATTTCATGTAACGATGGGAATTCCTCTGCTTTATCATTTCCATTGCACTTCTAGTGTTAATATTAGAACTCTTCATTAAAGTTGGGAAATTTGAAACTTGAGGCCAAGCTAACGTAAAGAGTATAGGATATTTTCCTAATCAATTCTGCATGTGTATTATGTTCATTTAACACTGACAAAGCACAGCACATCTTAAAATGCTATAGGTAATATAAAAGGAAATGTTAGTGAAATATACAAATGAAATAGCCCTGTAGCCTCAATGAGATTATGGATCTTCTAGCCACTGATTTAAACACTGCTTAGTGAGGAAAAAAAAAATTAAGATGTTATTGGTAAATAAAATAGCTTTCCTACAGCAGTTTTTTACCTGGCCCAGATTCCATTGTTGGTAATTGACATTCTGTATAGTTGCTTGGTAACTGCTTAACTAGCCACCAAAATTTAGTTTTGATAAGTGATTTCCTTCATTCTTTCCTCTTCATTCTGTCTGTGGGCGACTTTACACTGAGTGACAAGCTAAATGGTTTCCTGAACACCAGGACACCATTTACTACACTGGGTGGTAACCATATAACCAAATTTTGGCACCTGGTGGTTTAGTGGGTAATTATTGCACTCCAATTGACCTCAGCCAGTGCAGGTTTATATCCAAGGGATGGTTGGGGATGATTGCTCATGTAATGCCACTCAGGGATGAGTGAGGCTGGTCACTCATCTTAAATGTCAGGACCACGCTCCTCATGGGGCAGTGTAGGATTGGATGATGGATGGATGAACTTCAACACTTAACTAAGATACAGTCTTAAGAGCTGACCATTAAATTTCCGAAATTCACTGCCAAACCTATATACAGTAACTATCTTTTAATCACTGCCACAGACCTATCAAGATCTTTCTTTTAATCACTGCCAAAGATCTATAAAGATCTTTCTTTTAATCACTGCCAAAGGTCTATAAAGATCTTTCTTTTAATCACTGCCAAAGATCTATAAAGATCTTTCTTTTAATCACTGCCAAAGATCTATAAAAAATCTTTTAAACACTGCCAAAGCTACATGAAGATCTTTCTATCACTTACTTTAAATACCGTTTGACACGCTTCTTGAAATAAAATTTTACCAACCAAACTGGGTCACTCCTATATCTTGAGTTAAATAACTGGCAGTGATAAGTAATTAGTATAATCGGCCCTTTAGTCACCACACTTTGCCACCTATTAAACCAGTGATAACCTGAAACACCCCCCAAAAATAACAGACACTATGAAATGAAAGACACCACTTACCGCGAAAGAGCGAGGAGCAACCATGTGTAGCAAGTGACCTGGCGCACGACAGAAAACAAACTAAGAGCCATGCTTGGTTTTCCTGGCGTCATCACCTCGTTTTCGCAACGTCATCGCCACCTTTAACCAGACTTGCAACTGCAAAGTTCACTGTAGTCGATACTGTTTCGATACTGGATACGTCGAGCGAGGCCTGTAAAAATGAGTTAGGTTACCCCTATTTAAGTAACGTTTTCTATGATGCGAGATACCATAGAAAACCAATATTATAAGGATAACTTAAATAGTTTGCTCATTCGCTATATTACCTAGACTTCGTAGCCTAACTCTGGGTCCCCAAAGAGTTACAATACTTCTTAAACTGTTTCTGTTCAGGTATTAAAGCTCTGTATTATATTTATTAGTTGGAAATAAAAATAATACACGTATAGTTTGTTTACATCACTGCCTTGTTGTTATGACTCCAGGCTTCTGGTCGACTGGAGGATGGAGTTTCCCCATTTCTACAGTCCACCATCTTCCTTTCGGGGGATAGAAGGGCTGAGGGACGTTTGAATGATCGGTGTGTGTGTGTGTGTGTGTGTGTGTGACTAGTGCAGCGTGAAAAAAATACAGAATACATAAAGCTATATAATCTAAGTACATCTATCAACAATCAAACTCTACAGAAAATAAAAACATTAACTTACCAATACTTATCCAAATCCCGGTTTCGTGAAGATAAAATAACTTTGGCTATATTTATTTTAACTTCGAAAATATACGCTAAATATTAGAGCCAAAGCCACTACAAAAGCCATCACGTAAGCCAGTAACATCAGTTCTCATTCATCGCGCATTGAGATCTTTTATGTATGTGATCATATACTGAAATTAAAAAAGCACTAAAGAAATCCATCAGAATACATTATCACCTCACTCCAGTATGAAGCTCAAGGGGAAAATATGGATATATACGTAAATCAGATGAAATTAATGGTGTAAAAATGTTCGCATCGGTTCCTGTGTGGAGTCATGGGAGTGTGGATGGAAGGCGCGAGATTAGACTGAGTCAGACAGCGACCAAGGAAGTTGGGTATACATTACCCATCTCGCTTCGCTTTCTCCTGCCTCCCTCTCCCCCTCCCTCCTACCCCACTCTCTCCCTCTCCCTCTCTCTCTCCCTTTCTTTCTCTCTCTCTCTCTCTCTCTCTCTCTCTCTCTCTCTCTCTCTCATGCCCATACAAATGCAATTTTACACTAAACCATCGTTATCCATAATTATAAACATATACCATACCTACCTACACACACACACACACACAATCACAGTATTTGGCTAACACTCCACATACACACACCCCTAACACCGACACCCAACAGTACATGGCAGCACATCCACCCACACCAAGGAACATCAAAACAACACCCAGCACACGATACCATACACAAATACTGCCATCTCTTCCCCCTCGCCCACCTCAGACCAGCTTCCAGAAGCATATCCACACTCAGATCACTCGCCGCTCCATTCAGTCACTTAAAGACAACACACAGCTGCATGCACGGCATCCTGACATCCACTCTTCTGAATCCTATCTTCCTCGCGAGGACAGGGTCCACCTGGCCAGGCAGAGATGTGGGCACCATCCAGCCCTCTTAAGCTACCAGAAGAGGCTGGATGACTCCGTTGCTGATGCCTGTCTAGGATGCAACACAGCACCCCATACTACTAAGCACATTATGGAAGACTGCACTGCACACAATCACCTACACCAACAACACAACATACACTCTTTGAGAGCTCTGTAGGAAAGCCCGGTCTCGGCCATGGCCTTCCTAAGGGACTCGGGGCTGTTCGGCCAGACTGCCTAGGGAACAACTACTTCTACTACTACTACACCGACACCCATTCACCTACCCACCCACACCCACACCTAAACACCGACACCCAATCACTTACCCACCCACACCCACACACCCACACCCCAAACACCGACACCCATTCACCTACCCACCCACACCCCAAACACCGACACCCATTCACCTACCCACTCACACCCACACCCCAAACACGGACACCCATTCACCTACCCACCCACACCCACACCCCAAACACCGACACCCATTCACCTACCCACCCACACCCACACCCCAAACACCGACACCCATTCACCTACCCACCCACACCCACACACCCTCTCCCAAACACCGACACCCATTCACCTACCCACCCACACCCACACCCCCCCCAAACACCGACACCCATTCACCTACTCACCAACACCCACGCACCCACACCCCAAACACCGACACCCACTCACCTACCCACCCACATCCCAAACACCGACACCCATTCACCTACCCACCCACACCCACACACCCACCCCCAAACACCGACACCCATACACCTACCCCCCCCCACACACACACCCACCCCCAAACACCGACACCCATACACCTACCCCCCCCCACACACACACAATCACAGGATTTGCCTAACACCACACACACACACACACACACACACACACACCAGAATAAAGTCGTCTGCTGTAAACTGAGATACAGTGCAAAAGATGACATGACCATGAGAGGTATTAACATTTATCTGGCTTCTGTGATTCCTTCTCAGCTGAATAAAATCGTCTGGCAGTAACTAGATTTTAATACGATAGGAAAGGGAGGAAGAGTCACTTACGCCAAATAACTTGGCCAAAACTAATTATGTACATATTGATTCTGTGCCTTATGAGAGTACGGGAAGCATTATAGTGCCCTAATTAAGTTAAATTTTGTATTTAGTTTACAATAAAGATTATCAGTGAATATAGCCAATAACGATGAGATAATAATCCAAATCAGAGAGTTCGAATCATGGCGTCAAACGTGGCTTATTAATTCTATAGTCGGTTAATATTAATTCGGTATCAATAACATGGTGGAATTAGTTCAAATGTAGGTAAGACAGAACACAATATCATCAGAAGGGGTATTAAAAAGTAAAGAGTTTGTGACTCGTAATGGTGATTTCGATGCAGTTCACAATATATGGTGTCATTGCCTCAGGTATGATAGTTACGAGATTTAAGTATTTTATAATGTCTACTACTAAATTAAAGTATGTAAGTCTAAAACTGTAGTGACAGTGGCATAACCAAACCTTAAAAACATAGTAAAATACCGTAGGAATGGGGGGTGGGGTACATCTATGGTGGTGGTGGTGGTGGCGCTTGGAACTAAGCAAGTTGATGACGTTATGGAGGAGACCACTAGCTCTCATTTGTACCCCAGAAGCTCGACAAGACAGATCTCCAGGTGCTGCTGCTGCTTCTGTGCAACTCTCTGCCATTTTCAGGTTTGTCTGGAAGTTTAAAAACTAATTAGTGACGTTTCATTTCTTTTTTTCTGGAAACTTTACTTAAAACAATTTACCTTTTCGTAAATAAGCAGATATACTAAGTTTTTTTTTTTTTTTTTTTTTCCCGTGAAGGCAATAATGTCTGCCAAGGAGATGGAAGCCGGCAGACTTTAGATCAATATTTGGTTTCTCGTTAGTCCCTGCTAGGAAACTGTTCTTTATAAAACATGCAAGTCCGCAATTCTGAAATTAGATATTTTTATTAATTTTACCATGGACAAAGAGACAGGAAATGAGTGCATGCCTCACCGTGAATAGTTTAGCACTTTGACCGTAACTCTGCCTACATTTTCGTCCCATTGCAGCTTATTTCCCCTACTTTCCTGAGGGGAGAAAATGCTGCTGGTGTACGTACTTTCTATAGCACTTAGCGACTAGCACCATATTCAAGTTGATCTATTACAATTGTGGGTAATACCGAGATGTCAGTTTAGGCTGAGTTAGTGAAAATCTTACAGCGAACGATTTCTTTATAATTTAGTAAAGCTTAATGACGTACGGTTTTAATCACCTTTTGTATTTTCTAGCTTAAGAGGGACGATATAATCAGGTTTTACTTATTCTAACTTAATGAACGATTTTATTCAGCATTTTAATATAATCACGATTTTTTTTTTTTTAGCTCAAAGGCGGACAATTCTATATTTCAGCTTTAGTGGTCGATCCTACTGTAGCTTACGAATAACTCTTTTAATTTAAAATTACGAAGATTTTTCATTCACGATTATCATGTAACTTACTCCAGCATACTGATGGCTATTTTTTTCAGCTCTTATGACAATTATTTTTATTTTAGGACGGACGATTTTATTCACCTCTACTGTGGGCACTGTGTATTGTGGGTATTGTGTACTGTGGGCATTGTGTACTGTGGGCACTGCTTACTGTGTACTGTGGGTAAACTGAGTATTGTGAGTACTGCACATTATGGGTACTGTTGTGGGTAGTGTACTGACCGACCCGGTGAATTACACTGTGGGTGTTCTAGTTTGTGTACTGTGGGTGTTCTAGTTTGTGTAGTGTGGGTACTGGGTGCTGTTATTTCCATCCTCTTAAATGTTTCCTTTCTTGTTCATGCCACCCATCAACTAAAGCTTGTCCGAATATCACTTCAACGGGAAGGAATCGGCTTGCCAAACCCTCTTCATACACTCTACCGTACAAAAATCTTCCAACCAGGCCCATCCATTAATTCAGATCTCTAGCCTCATTATCCCTCCAAGCCTGGTTTCATAATCCACTTTCATACAGGTTAAGGTAATCAAACTGAAGGGATCAGATGTAGCCTTGAATAGCTCCCTCGTTGAGTGCAGTTGTTTGGGAGCAGCAAAATTAATAGTAATTTTGTCCTCACACTAAGACAACTTACTGAGATATCAAGGATTTGATCCATCCATCCATCATCCAGTCCTATGCCTCCCCATGAGAAGCATAGGAGCCAAGGGCTGGGCAAGTCGGTCTTGTCATTTGTGACCAGCCTCACTCATCCCTGAGTGGCATTACGTGAGCAAGGAAACCCAAACCATCCTTTGGAAATAAACCTACACAGGCTTAAATCAGACTGGAGCGCCTTAATAACCCATTAAACCAGCAGGCGCCATAATTTGGTTATACGGGTACCACCCAGCGTAGTATCGTGTACAGGAAACCATTTGGCTCGTCACTCAGTGTAGTCACCCACAGACAGGAGGAGGAAATAATGAGGAAAGACAGAAGAGGGAGTGTATATATAGTAACCCGTAGACAGAAGAGGAAAGAATGAAGGAAAGAAATGAGGAAGGAAGGAAAAGAGAAAAGGGCAGACACCCAAAACTGTACTATATCGAGTGAGTGGATGGTGAGAGTCCCCACCTAAAATGTCAAACACCTGTACCTACCCTACCCACCTACCTACGTGCCATACGTACCCATACCTTTATCTACCCAACCCATCTACCTGCCTATAGTGTCAATCAATATTGTTCGAGTAACAGTCCCTTACCTTCCAGGGAGGCCTGACTAGGTATTTCGGGAGCACCACCACCACACCTGTCAGTCACCATTCTTGACAGGCTGACACCACCGCCACGCCTGCCGTCACAGCTGCTGCCGCCGTCACCACCACAGCCTTGTACCGCTCCCGCCATCACGCTTTGATAACTGGCATCTGAAAAAGCCTGTTTTTAGAACTATTGGAAAAAAATAAACTTAAAAAAAAAAAAAACTCATGTCAAATAAGCATACAACCCACAGTTTTGGCAATGTTTCCTGTCTTGGAAAAAAAGATTAGTTAATACTACTGTGAGGAGGACTAAGAAAATTAACTGGGGAGTTTGTTAGCCTTTGTACATCTGAGGGAAAATACAGGATTATAAGTTTAAGATTACGTGGCAATGTTAGTTGTGCAAAATCAAAAATTTTACTGTTCTGGTCAGTTCATTTATAAATCGAGTACTACAGCAGAGAAGTTGAACAGATCAATTTTCATTTATCAGAACTTTATGGTCCACAAGCAAGAAAGCCTGCTGATGAAAGCAGGAGAGATTTACTTTTTTCATGTGGAATTTTTCCCACACCAACTTGGAAGATGGTTCGTCTTAGTGTTGATAACTTATTCCTCTCCACACCAACCCTAACAATGCTATAGTCATACCTTTAAGCAAACAGCCTGTGGTCTTTGACCTACGTAGGTTAACATCTTTCGACATTTTTCAAACCCAGGTAGTCCTATCACGCTCATAGTTTCCATACTTAAGGTAGTTTAAAATTTTGGTCCATTCTCTAGTAATTTCAGCAGGCCTACCGCAAAGTGTGAATGCCTTAGTTTTATTACAGCACACAACACAGCAGTCATGTCCTACGAAGGTATGTTCAGCGAGAGGTACAAGTCAGCTAACAGAAACCTAATAAATATACCAGAGAATGACAGACCACAGCAGTAATATAACAGGGCTGACATGAAGTAGATGAAAACTTAAATTTATTAAAAAATAGAACATGAAAACAATAAGGATGGAATTCTAGGAACAAACGTATGGTTAGTGACCTAACTGGAAGGACTATGCTCTTACACATCATTCCCAGGCTGAGAGGGAACAGTTTGAGAACTTGGATAGCAGAACATGTACAGAATAGTCAACTGATCCACAAGCCCTAATTTTCAACACATTACTCATTGGCATACAAGGCCGTAAGGACAGCCTGCGTTCAGCATAGACGGGGGGTATTGGTGTCAGAGGCGCCTGGTGCCACTTGTTGCGCAGAACTGATTGTCCTCAGGAAATGAACTATGTCCGAAGTCAATAAATGGAAAAGCAAAACCTCGGTGGGTGTTAGTGAATGAACCGGTTTTAATATAAAAAGGTTAGATCTTATTGTGTTTACTCTGTACGTTAGCATATGTACTATACAACATTGTTCTACTCTTTTTGATCCAATAAAAGATACGAATTGTACTATATTTTCTTTCATACACAGGTCACTTTTCAATGTTCATATCCTTAATTTGGTGCTCCATAGTGACATTATAAAGTATTACCAATGTTAAGCTAAGTAGTTTTTCCAAATTCAAATGGTTCTAAGTCAGTATTACCCCTAAAATACTAGTTTCCGAGATCAGTTGGCAGTATTTAAGCTTTTTATTTTTTTTACACTGCACCATACATTTCCCAAGTTTGTAATTGCATCAAATATTATTCTACGTCCCACTGAAGCGGCAATTTTGTATTTTTGCACTAAGTATATATTTACAATCCCATTGCAGCGTCAATTTTTAAAGCATTTTTGTTGGCTACTAAGTATACTGTATATTCAGTGTCCCATTGCAATTAAGTTCTGATTATTGCAAGTAATTTTTCTGTGACCCATGGCAGTGGTATTTACTGTTCGATTTTCATGTTCTTTAGCGTATTATTTTAATCTATTTCTAATAATGTACATTTTCATATATTCATATTATAATATCTGGGCCTATGTCTATTTTGTCATAATAAAAGATGAATTACAATGAAGGTACAATGTCTTTTTATTTCACGAAAGTTACAATTCTGTTTAGTATCAGTACAGAGGAACACTGATGGCACCTACAGCCACTATGACGGAGAAAAGTTAGGATCAATGTCCTCAAATTATTTCAAAGTTAAATGTACTCTTTGCTTCAAAGTTCAGTATCCCGAGATTATTTCAAAAATCAAATACTATTGACGAGACATTATCAGTATGTTCTGATGTATCAGTTATATCAATTACGGTATATCACTCGCACCTTTCATTAAAACAAAGCTGAGCTATAATGCTTTCTGTGTCCCCCTCTTTCCCTGCCACTGACTGAAGCGATACAGAAAAGATCAAAGAGCAATATACAGTAAACATTAGGGAAGAGAAAGAAGCCTACAGACACAGACAATCACACAGACGGTGAAGTGCCAGGAAAAGCTGGGAAAGGCGAAGGCATATACTGTAGGCAAGAAAGCAGAGCCCCCCCCCCCCTCCAATGTCATCCCCCGACCCCATTTCCCAACCCTCCTACCTGCCTAACCTGACATCGCCACACTCACGCCAAAAAAAAAAAAAATCATAAGCATCATAACACACGCTAAAAGAAAAATACAAAGTAAAAAGATACAACGTACCCTGAAGCATTGCGCTGTACCCGCCTTCATGTACTCCAGTCGCTGTAGTCCCTTTTGTCATCTCCATCGTCTGGGTCTTCGTTGTAATCCTCGTCCGGGTTGCAATCTCCTGGGGAAATGCAGGAAAAATTACAGGTGGTAACAGAAACTATGTCTACCACACCACAGTAAAACTATAGGTACACTACTTATATATACTCTTCTCCCTTTAACGTGGCCTGAAGTTGCAGCCTCACCTTGAATGCTGCATCGATAACACTATGCAGGTTGGGAAGAAGTGCTATATACGTACAGTCGCAGTGTGGTCTTTTCTGCCACTGAGATTCCTAAGCTACAAAAGGAAATCCAGGCCAAGTTAAGGTGAAGAGAGTATGTGCTCCTCCTACACCATATCACTTACACATCCTGACACTAGGTAGACTTGGCCATCCCTATCATCCATGCCTCCCGCTTGATCATCTCATCCACTTTTGGCCGTCATCTATTTTGTTCTTCTCCTTACTTGGTCCCCTTCCTTTTTCTTAAGTCTTCTTATTCTTGGTCGTTCACCTCTTGCCCTCTTGCCTGCCTTGCCTTCACTTTCTCTTCGTTTTCCTTTTGCCTTGTTCTCTCTTCCTCTTAGTTTTCTTCTCTCTTGCACTCTGCTTTCTCACACTCCCGCTCCCTTTCTCTCTCCGCTCTCATCCTGCAACATCAGGAGATGCCAAATAGTGGTAGCGTTAAAGAACGGAAGAAGCTAAGGGAATATAGGTGAGGAAGGTGTAAGGTAATCATTATTATTATTAATGGCAGCGGCAGCAGCAGTAGCGGCAGCAGAATAGGCATCATCATCAGTAGCAGTAGCGACATATATTATCGGTAACAGCAGCACCAGCAATAGCGGCGGTGGCATCAGCATCAGCGGCGACGGCGTTGGGATCAGCATCAACATCAGCGACGGCGGCGGTAAGATAGCAGCAGGAAACCAATATGACGTGTAGCTAATTGTTTTACATTTGCTGTCTCCAGACGATTCTGTTCATCTTAAAGGGTGGAAATCGAGAATATTACGAACCTTCATCCTACCAACAGCACTTTTTCGTACCTTGCACGACATTTCAGTGTTAATCTATTGTTACAACTCGGCATTTTGTGGACAGTACACTTTTGGGCCAAATTAAAATTAACACCGAACCTAAGCAACTCTTCGTTCTCTACAATTGCTATAACACTTGCACTGGATGTGTTATACGGTGTATTAATAACTGTGCATATAATTTCGACGATCTTTGGTCTGAGGTTGGAGTCATTGTTTACCTACCGCAGTCAATTCAACCCTCCAGTTTAGCTATACCTGGCCATCAATTAGTTGAAAGGGGTTAGGGATCTTTAACAGATGAAAGCAAAACTACGATAGTACTTTAAAAGCAAACTAGGTATAATTTTATTCGCTGGTTTCATTTGTTTTGGGTCGCAGGCTGTGAGTGCCTAGTGAATACCGAATACCTGCGTGGCTAATGCACCTACTTGTTCCAGTTTCATACTAACTACACTTAGGTATAACATTTTGCAACAACTGCATGCACAAGTAATGAAAAATAATGGTAATTACCGTACTTAAAAGGTCGGGGGGAGGGGGGGGGAGGGGAAGGCTGCACCTCAGGCCGATGCACCTTATCCGTTCCATCACCTGGCGGACACTGCCTTGCGCGCAGATTGTTTTGTTATTTTTACCATCTGAGAAACTTCAAAACGCTATCATATACCCGCGAGAGGGCACTGTGTTCCAAGTGTCTAAATGGTACCACAGGCACCTAAACGTCATATTGCTTATTTTTAAGTCTCTGAATACGATGACATTAATGACAATGCTGGGTGCTTGAAAGTTCGGTTTAAATAAACAATATTCTTATAAACTAACGAGAAAAAACTGGCCTAGGTATCCAATACGGTTTTAGTTTTCTTATCACAGTCTTCTGGTATAAAATGAATGTGATGCTAAAGGGATACTGTTATTCTCTGTTGTTCTTACCATGATACTACATTCACCCTCAGTTGGAGCTGAAATCGTAAAAACAACAAAATGAATCCCTTTCAACACTGCTGATAAACAAATGTAGTCAGACTGGACTGCTGATCCGACAATTAACCAAGCTGTAACCAAAGCTTATCGAATTTTATAAAACCATAATTTAGTACATATACTGGAGTTATGGTTGTGTCTCTGTTCTGTCAAATGAAAACAATCTAGTTACACACCATTTTTCCAATGTTGCAAAGTATCTCCAAAACACAATCAGTAAATTTCGTTTGTCTATCTATAACCAAGATCTAAAGACTAGATCTTGTCTATAACAAGATACTTTGATCCCAGTTAGGGTGGCTACAAAAGAACCACTTCCATATTATTCTTCTGCCATCAAGCTGTCCTCTTCAAATCACCCTACACCCTCATTCATGTACCTTTCAGCCCCATCCCAGCATACAATAATGGTTTGATTCTATAAATATACCTTACAAGCAACACTTACCTTAGACTGATAGGAAATGGAAATGTCATTATCCATACAGAAAATCTAGTGTGTACAGTTCTCAAAAATGGGACTTTACGATTGATTCTCTGATGTAACCTAGGAGAGATGCCTTCATGTAGCGACAACGATATGACTGGGCAGTGGATGTGCCAGGTTATGCCCCTCAGTTTCTTCCTCATCCCCTGAAAGGAGAAAATTGGACTATGAAAGAAGGGCACTTTCAGCCTGCAGTGCACCAGGTTAAAGCAGATGAGCCTGGGGCCATTACACAACACACCAATGATGGAAATCGTAGGCTGGGAAGTAATACAAGATTGTGTCATTCAGTTTTATTATCTGAACACATAATCACTTGCCTATGAGGCAAATATAGCAGAGTGGTCATGTGAGATGGTAACAGCCAGCAGACATCTATAGTGTCATGTGAGCAGGCTTTCTGGCAATTTATTCCTGGCAACTCAATCTTAGTGACAACTTTTGGGGGGTGCTGGTTATAGTCCCAGGCAACTGGAAAGACTTGGATAACAATACTTTTTATTTTTAATTACCCTGCAAATGTCACCAAGGTAGCGCCAGAGGGGAAAATTTGCCCAAAACACGTGTGAAACTGCCTTGTGTCTCTGTCAAGTGTCTTGTATTCAGGTGGTATCACAACATAACCAAAACTCACAACTTCTGAAATCAGCAAGCAATTTCAGCCACCTCACTACAAAGCCAATTTACAGTAATACAGATTATTTCTGCTGCTACCTGGCAATTTTACGAAACTTAGATCTCCTTGATAGTGAAGGGACTGATGAAAACTGTATAAAACCCCTATAACATAAGCTGACCAGAATTGCCAGGAGAAAGTAAGAATAAAACAAAAATACCATGCTTGGGCTGAGAAAGCTCACATTAATAATTCTTTAACTCCATGTTGACTGAAGGGCATTACCAGATCTGCAAAAGTCAATACTAACTTAATGTAGCTGATGGGAAAACAGAAGTGCTTGCTTAAATTCCCAAAACATTTGCAGAAATGATACTCATAATGAAGAGGAAATTCCTCTAATCTAATCCTACTAAATATGACGACGTTTTTCATTTTATTACTGTTATTTCGCGAAGATTTTAATAAGCTCAGGAGAGATTTTGTTTGTTGTGAATATTTGTAAGTGAATATAATCATCTGGAGAGAGAAAGAATAAACAAAATGAATACATCATCACAGTGAATGGGTGAATATCTCTTTCTGATTATTGAAGGGGCATGCGGTGACGCTACTGTAACCCTGATCACTGACGCCATAGAAGCACAACCTGCATCCCTGACAAATTATTGCTTGCCAATTTCAAAAGCTGTTGAATTAGGTGTTCATATGACATTTTCACCATTAATGAATACAAGCAATATTGCACAAATTCCACTGACCTGATTTTACACATTTTTTTTTTCAATGTTTCAGGCTCTACACTGACCCAGTTCTTTCACCTTAACTTGGCAGAGATTTTCATTCTTTCACAGCTTATTTCCCATGACTCTTATGGCAAAATAAGACAATACTATGGCTCTAAATCCTTTCCAATGCACATCTTTTGTGACTTAGTGCTGTGTTCTTGTGTTAATATCTTGCTACAGATTATCATTCAAGATGGAGAGGTATTTTAGGCCAAGTTAAAGTGATATGAGTACTGTATAGCTGAATCACTTTCCACTAACTGTGTCATGTATTTACAGACTACATAGTGTACGTGTGTAGGAGAGCTGCTGGAATGTACTGGGTATAACACATGAGACTGGTGCAGTACGGTACAGGAATGCTATAACGAGAAGTGTTGGTCAGAATTAACCCCTTCAATACCATGACATGCTTTTGTAGTACAGTATATTTTTCTGCCATTATCATGTACGTGGTTCATTTTCACCTGACAAAGACCCCCTAACCTCTTTTAGCTCAGTTGATGGCCATGTGTAGTCAGACTGGAGGGTGAAACTGATTAGTAAGCAAAAAGACTCATCCACACCTCATAACTAAACTTCATTGAATTTCATGCAATCACACTTCTTATTCATACTGTGGTATTGGTTCAGTACCATCAGATGATGGTTATAATTACATAACCTCTCCAGTTTGCAAAGTCTCTGCCAAGGTGAATATAACTATCTACTAGCAGCAAGGAAACAAATATCATGCCATCATACAGAAGGGGATAAGTACAGAATATCTTTCTCACAGTGTGCAAGTATGTATTGCTTATCATAAATGTTCACTAATATTCTCATGCATAGTACAATGAACTGCACAAAAAGAAATATTGCAAAGAGATATTTCAGCATAAACAATATTCAGTCACTCTAATTTTTGGTGAATAATCATACAAAGAATGTGTAAAAAAACAATTTTCACATATTTCAGTACAAATCTGATGACTAGTGTGTCAGTGATACAAGACATTATATGGGTATATGCCACTCCAAATTATAATAGTGCTCAGTCACAATTCACACTCTGCCACACCTGGTCATTTTTTTCTCGCTCAAAGTCCATCACCTATAACTACAGTATGTTTCTAATCTGAATACAGTTACAAGTGATGCTTGAGTTATAGTGAGGGAGTATGGGCATGTGTGGAAGGACGTGAGTTATGACTGAGAGTAAGATCTCATTTGGATGGACAACGGAATGCAATTTCGTCAAAGCATTATATCCAGAAGCTAAACTTTGACAGCATTAAGAAGACAATGGTATACACTGCTTAAAAGAGTTAATATTAAAAAGGAATTTATATCATACCAAAATCAGATTACAGATCCAATTCTTTACTGCAGGTATACTTTTCAAGTGTACTGAATAAAAATAGAGTGGGTACAGATATTTGTATGTACAATCTTTGTTTTGTATCTGTCACTGAGCACTGGTAAGTACAATATCTGGAAACGTTTGTGGGTGCTGGAGAGGGACGCCTTCAAGTGATGGCACAAATATACCTGGCTGGCTCTGTTGCTCAGTCATATAAATGTTCTTCAGCTCCCTCCCTGTCTCTCTAAAGGAGGATGGTGGACCGCAGGCGATGGGCAACTTCTGGTTGCAGACCACCCATGTCCAGATAAACATCAACAACAGCCATTTCTTATGCACAGTACAGTATGCAGTATCATACTACCTGGTGAATTTATAAAACCTTTTAAAAGCACTGCATGCTCCATACTTTCACTATTATATAAGACCTTAATTGTTACTCACCATGAACAATATTTCATCAAAGTACAGTACAGGTATATTATGATATCTACATACTTCGTGCATGAAATGAAAAATTCTGAAGTACAGATTCACACAACTGATGATGTATTGGCAGTGGCAATGAATTTCTCAGTAACACAATAAAGGGAGACTGACAGTGAGATTTAGGATTGTACACTAAGGCTTTGGCAAATTGAAACATCTCTTCTTAGCAAGTGACTTTACATACTGCATCTTGACATTCTTCTGTATGTTATTCAAATCCTTTTCATATCGACATAGTTTAGAACAACAAAATACTGTATGATAGGATGCTGAGGTGCAATGTGGAGCATACACTGCTTGGGAAGAGGTGTTACAAGTCTCCAAAACTGATTTGAGCATAATCCTACAAATCAGTCACATACAAGAGTGTAGCAAGAGAAAGTATGGTCATATGGCCCACTCTCCCCACATATGTTGATCTTTTTAGCAAAATACTAAGCAGAAGTTCTACAGTTTAGCACCTTCCATGGTTTACCACTTTACTTGTATTATAAAATTACAAACACATTGTGGTACACTCCATCAAAAGAGAACCTTCACCCAGATGATCGATGGTTTCACAATAAATGTAATGCTGGAGGGGGATGCCCTCATGTGGTGGCACAAATACAGCTAGGCATCTCCAATGCCTAATTATATAAACATCGCTCTGCTTCCTCTCTCACCCCTGAATGGAGGATGGCAGACTGCAGGGAAAGCCTGCAGTCCACTGGGTTCATGTTCAGCTGTGCTAGGAGCCACAACAACAGCAACGAGCACTGTATCTTCACATTTTGTGTAAAGTCAAATAATTATGAATGGATAGGGTATTTCATAAATTGTATAGGGCTCCATCTTCATGGTATACAAATAAAAACAACAGGCATACACAGTCTTGAAAAGTTACAGGAGACTACTTTCAAACACTTCATCCACCATTTCAAAATGTAATGATGGATAAATTTTGGCTTCTGATTGAGTGTACCTCCTATGACATCTCTACTTTGCACTGAATATTACACAGATCTGGTAACGTCAGCAGCAGTGGTGTGGGTGATGGTACAGTAAACCCTTGTCACATATCACAAGCATTTTCTAAAATCTCACTTTTATCATACACCAGCAACTTCAAATTGGGGATAAGCTATGTGTGTCTGGTGCTGGAGAGGGATACCTTCATGATGTGGCATTTATATAACTACACAGCTCCACTGCTCAGTTATATTAACGTTCCCTCAGATTCCTCCCTATGCCCTGAAAGGAGGATGGTGGAGTGTAGGAGATAGGTGACTTCAGCCTAAAGTTCATCCGATTCACATCCAGACGAGCCTAGGGTTTCAACTACTACTATGTACAGTATTTATTCTAACAGCTGGTTTGCACTTGTTTGACATGGGCAGGCAGCTGTACTATACAAGTTCAAGGCAAAGGACAACTGAGCTGTAAGGCCAGGAAACACCAAATTCTATCACCGGAGAAATGACCAGCCCCCACCCACTGCTTTACTCATGGTTATAAGTGTGGAAGGTTTTTACTTTGTATGAAGGGTGAGGTACTCTGTGCTGCTGGATTGGCTTTAGGGTCTTCAGGGATAACAATGGATATTTAGTGGGTAATTTTTTGCAACTTACTGTTGAATGAATTGCATGCAAGAACATCAAACTATCTATCTTTTATCAGTCTATAGCCAGATGCCTTATTCCCTGAGCGGGTGGCCACAAACAAATTGCCTCCATGTCATTCTGTCAGTGTGACATATGCCTACGATTTACTATACTCTACATGTGGAATCCTTGGAACTAACATCATTCATGCTTAGGGTACATAACTATCCACTTGCTTCCATGACACTACAAGGTTGGATTCAACATAATTTCATAATCACAAACATGTGTAGTCTTGGCAGCATAAAAAATACAGACTTCTCATCACATCAGTAAATTCAGTGTGTAGTACAATTATAGTAAGTGCTGGAGTGCAGTTAGAACCATATATTCATGAGCTATTGTGCATTTACTTTAAACTGGCAAAGATCTTTACCCCTTTCAGCTCAGCTGATACACAAGTGCAGTCAGATTGGAGGATCTATTTGACAAGTACACAAGGAAATTAATTTCTACCAAACAACTAAAGCTCATCAATTTTCATGCAACTTTGACTTTGTATTCAAGTTATGGGAGTTGCATAATTCCATCAGCTGAAAACAAACTCACCACAGCTCACAGAAGTATGGCTCACAGCCTGCATGAAATGCACAAACAAGAGACTATGTCCAGAACTGCTGCTAAATAGTTCCCAAGAATTCCATTTTCATTACTAACTGACTGAAGCATTGTTTGAGTCATGCCTGTACTGAGTTGGTTTGGAAGTCTACCTGCCTATGCACTGCCAGTTGCATTAAGCTTTAACAGGGGTCAAGGCTAGGCTACCAAAGGCCAATACATTTAATCCATTGAGTTTGAGGATTTCTTTTTCATTTCATTCTTGCCATCTTCTGTTTTAATTAGCTTAGGATAAACCTTTGGAACTGGAGGGGGTTACATATGTCCTTCATTAACCCCTTCATTACCAGAGGTTTTTCTTAAGTTAAATAAAACTCCCTAACAGGAGCATGAGCTAAATAGGACATCACCCAGATTCAAGGGGGTTTAGAGTAGATGACCAGCCTAGTTCTCCTGATGGCATCATATGATCGACAAACCTCCCATCACCTCTAAGGGACTGAACATCAGCAAAGCTGTTCCTCTGATTAGGGAACTCTAACCACTAGGCCACGAAGTGCCTTCGAAAATTTAATGTACACCCAAAATACTTCAACTCCTTCACTCCTATAACACACTTTTGATCTTACTCTTACTTTCTCGAGATGATTTTATTAAATATAAGAGACATTCCCTCCTCACCCTGCCCTAGGGTGGGAAAGGAGGTCTAGATGATGATGATGATGATGATGATGATGATGATGATGATGGTGATGATGATGATGAGTCTTTTTCAAAGTGAAGGAGCTAGATATATCCCTCATTAACTCCTTCACGGCATGAGACCTCCCATAAGTGAAATAAAATCATCAGAGGAAACAATCATCCCTCATTTTTTGCAGTTTCAAACTCTGGCTGTGGGGGTACTTTTAGACAGGATTCCAATATTTGTGGGTATCTATGTCCCCTAACACACAGAAAATGGAGGGATGTCAGTAAGAGTAATAATAATACAATAAAAACATCCAATCTCACTTTCCCCCATACAGACAAGAACACAGGGGGCAGGGCTAGGCTACTAGATCCCAATACTTATGGCAACAATAAAAATGAAATAAAATGATAATAATAATAGCAATAATAATAATACTGTAACAATACAGCACAATATGGTTCTTGTTTCTCTGCTGCAAGACTAAAATGAAAAATACATCACTGAACTGAAGGGCTGAACTACTGCACCCAAATCCTTACATCAAATCACTCCATAAAATTTATATATAAACACTGAAATATATATATATATAACAATATATTTTGCTGCCAATATATAAATTAAAAAAAAACTTTGTACACTATTCACATGGATAAGTGACGTCCACGTAGCAAGGAAGGCTTCTTAGCAGCTCTTCCTAAGGTATTTATTCTGCATATTACATACATACATACATCATCTAATCCTGTATTGCTCCATGAGGAGCGTAGAAGCCCGAGGCTAGGTAAGTTGGTCCTGACATTTAAGATGAGAGTGACCAGCCTCACTCATCCCTGAGTGGCATTACATGAGCAATAAACCCCAACCACCCCTTGAATATAAACCTACACAGGCTTAATTTGACTGGAGCACCTTGTTATCCATAAAATCACCAGGCACCATAATCTGGTTAGATGGTTAACATCCAGCAAAGTAAATGGTTTCCTGGTGTACAAGAAACCATTTGGCTTGTCACTCAATATAGAGTCACCCATGGGCAGAAGGAAGAGGAAAGAATGAAGTAAAGAAAGACAGAAGAAGGAGTGTAAAGTCACCTGTAGGCAGAAGAAAAAGGAAAGAATGAAAGAAAGAAAGACAGAAGAGGAATGATGGAAGAGAGGAAAGGGCAGACACCCAATGCAGCAGTACATTGAGTGAGTGGATGGTGAGCGCCCCCACCTACCACAATAGCATACAAAAGGATCCATCTCTCAATCTGTTGCCAGACGTCTTAATCCCTTAAAGTGCGACCACTAACAAATCACCTCCATTTCATCCTGTCCTCTTCTAACTCACACCCACCCCTCACATATATCTCTCCATTCCATCCCTCCATCTCATCCTTGCTCTCTACTGATATGTAACATGCAGAATAAATTACTACAAAAAGAGGTGTTAAGAAATCTCCAAAGCCACTCACAATATGACTTACAACCATATCCTTCCTGCTTATGACACAAAAATAATAAAAACAGCCAATCCCACAGTATGCCCCTCAAGGTGAAGGGGGTAGATGCCCATTATGCTTCTGTTAGTGGCATTACATTATCAAAAAGCATTCAATCACCTCTTGGGGATCAAACCTATGCAAGGGCCATCATTTCAACTGGGGCATGTTAGCCACTAGACCACAAACCATTAGACCAAAATTTTTTTCTTATTTTTGCATCATGGTGACTAAAAATAAAAAAATAAACTCTGAACCTATTGTTTTCTAACCATTTTCAATCCTTCAACATTAGAAACAACTTCCATTAAATTACCTTTAAAAAAAAGGAACTAAAATAACTTCCATGGATGAGTTTCAGTGACAGCAATGTATTACAAAGTTGGTGATCAAAGATAAACCCAGTGGGCCTGAGGATGTCTCTTTTATGCTTGTCCTCACCCTGTCCTGTTGATTTTACCTAGCTCAAAATAAACCCTTCCATACAGAAGCCTTTAATACAGCCCTGATAAACCTCTTCTTTCTTATTTCCCTCCCTATCCTCCAAATGGAGGATGGTGAACTGCAGAAGAAAGACAACTTCGGTCAGTAGTCAACCGAGTTAATGTTCATATAAGCCTGAGGCTAAAACAACAGTAACAATGATTGACCTTTACTAAGATGGAAAAAAAACCTGGTAGCAGTAAGTATAAAATAAAAAGGACATCACCCAGATTCAAGAGGTTTAACATTAACTTGCCTTCAGATTTCAGTATGAAGAACATCCTTACGTATTGTGTTTCCATTTCAACCAGCTGTTTGGCAGGACAAGTGAATACCTTAACAAACACCAACACTTATGACTATTTACAATAATTCATTCATTTTAACTTGACAGAGATTGTCATTCTCTTGCAGCCTATTTCCTGTACGTCAATGGCAGAATAAGATAACACTACGGCACTGCATCCTTTCCATGGCACTTTTTCATTACTCGCACCATATTCCAGTAGTAATCTCTTGTTACAACTCAGTATTCAGTGGAGAGATGGCAATTTTATGCCCAATAAAAGTGAACAGGGAATAGTATTTATTGAAAAAAAAAAAAAAAGAAAAAAAAAAAAAGAAAAAAAGTCTCCATTATTCCCCTGTTGATATTTTAACATTGTGTGAGAAAATTAGGCACTGCTAACAATGACCAATTTCCTGAATGGCTCAAAAAATGTCTAATGAAGGAGATTAATCCATTAAGGGGCCAGCCTTTCTCAGCTTGTACTGGAGTTTGCTGTTAAGCCAGCAGCAAAATTATCTCTAATTCCACACCTCAAATGTTTTCCAAGCAACAGTGGTAAGGCCTTAGGTGGCCAGAAATATGCCTGGCTATTCCTGAACTATACTTGGCCACCCTAATTATCCAGGGGATATCTCCAGACTCTCTAGAAAGTTTGCACTGGGCCACCCCATAATTAGGTTCTGCCATCCTAGGTAGTCCCATTTTAAAAATCTTGGCTATGCCCTTACCAAGCAAGTCAACAATTTACTAAATGAGAGCTACATGTCAATCATCATCAGCGGATCTACTAAGAGTGGGCATGAAGATTTTTTGTTGCCCACATAGCCTATATACAGTTCAGCTGTCAACACACATCTGACAACTTCCACATCTTAAGTATTCCAAACAATTCAACAGTATTAACATAAAAAAAGAGACAGAGGAAAATCGGTCCTTTAGGGGCCAATGTTCCTTAAATGGCATTAGAAGATACTGTTGAAATATCAACAAAATTGTCTCCCAACTTCCACACTTTAAGTTTTCCATGTGCTTCAACATTATGCAAAAATGGGAAGAGAACTGGGCATCAGTAATACTAACTGATTTCCTAAATACCTCTGAGAATTTCTGAGATGAAAATGAATACCTTAAATTTCCTCAGCTGGCATCCAAATATACTCCTAAGCCATCAACAAATCTATCTCACTTTTTCTACACCTTGTCTTCCAAGCAATTTAACATTAAAAATCATGAGAGAGCTACACGTCGATCTTTACTGGTAGATCGATTAGTAAATTTCTCTTGGTTACAAACACACTGCTATTCCATAACTTCACAACTCCTACACCTCAAAGTTCTCCAAGCAAATTAACACTACAAAAAATTATAGGACAGCTACAAGTTGATGTAAAAAATGAAAGAAAAGCTACACATCAATTTTCTTTGCCGGTGGGTTGATTGAGAGTGGGCAGGTGAATTTCTTGTTGGCCACGAGATGGTCCAAACCCTCCCCCGCGTAGGACACCAGTGGAGAGATTTCCACCACCACTGGGCACTCATCCCAGCGCATCTCCTTTTGGCTGTGGACAGGATGAAAATGAGACATGGCACTAGTATGAGGACCTGCAGTTCATTCATTTTAACTGGGAGGAGATTTTTGTCCTTTTGCAGCTTATTTCCTCAGTGCCAGAATATGATAATATTACAGCTTAACATCCTTTCCATGGTACTTCTTTACAACTATTATCATATTCTAGACTTAATCATTTGCTGCAGTTTAATATTCATGATGGAGGGAGAGCAATTTTATGCCTACTTAAAGTGAACTGAATTAACTGAAGTAGTACTAGTCACAACCTCTGGCTCATTTGAATGTAAACCAGGCAGACCATAGGCTTAAGCAGTCCTTCTCTTGCAGTCCACCATCTTTCTTTTGAGGGGATAGGGAGGGAGGTGCAGAACATTTGTATACTGAGGCAGTGGAGCCAACCAGCTATATCTGTGCCACCACAAGATGGCATCCCTCTTCAGCACCGTGATAATCAGACAAGGTAATGTAAATGTATCACTGCAAATCCCTGTTAACAAACCACATAACGTCAAATGATACCAGACTTCTTTTCAAAGAATCATTGGCCAGGGTACAGCTTATGTCTTATATGAACAGCTGTTGCATGAAATTCAGTGATCATTAGTTCTGAGGTACAAATAATTGACCCTGGTTATGAATCGAATCAAACCTCCAGTCTGACTATATCTGGTCATCAGCTGAGCTGAAAGGGGTTTGGAATCTTTGACATTTAGAAAAAAAAAAAAAGTTCTACAGTTGGCAGCTTTCTGGTACAGGCAGCTAACTTTTGTTATTAAGTTCAGTGTGTATATATATATGAGAGAGGGGGGTGTGAGTTGGGAGCAGGGCAGTGAAATGGCGGGGGACAGGGCGACTTGGAGGCGATTTGTTTGTGGCCACCCCAAACGGGATTGAGGCGTCTGGCAATAGATAGATAGATAGTGTATATATATGTCGTCATCATCATCATCATCATCATCATCATCATCCAATCCTGTGTTGCCCCATGAGGAGCATAGGAGCCTGAGGCTAGGCAAGTTGGTCCCGACATTCAAAATGAGAGTATAGTAAGTAAATGTTGTGGTACCTTTAATTATAAAACTGCATGAGCTCTCTGAGTAGTCAAGTGTAAGTCTTCACTGACCTGTGGTTCAATTACAAATAGGCAGTATAACTGTAAATAAAAACAAATGATACAGATCAATCACACTATAGTACTGATGCATGGACTGTCATTACTGAAGGCTGCTCTTACAGGATGCTGCGTCAGGCTTCAAGCACACAGAAGAACACAACTAATATGCTGTATATGCCAGGCAATTTCTTGTGTGCTGCAAGGATGGCTCTGTCAGCATTACCAGTATGTATTCTGCTTTATTTATTCATTTCCTACTCCCAGTGCCACACATACCCATACCAGCAGACTGAGCCATCCTAGTAACATACAAGATCCCATCTGGTGAGTTTTCAGTGGAGCACTATTTGTGCATCATCCTGTACAATACAATCAGAAAGAAAAAATCACCAGAGCAGAAGGAGTATTATTTGCAATCTAAGGGCACAGAAATAAACGTGTCCAGACAGCCCTCTTGCTACAGCTTAGCATTCAAGATAGATGGTGACTTTAGGCCGAGTTAAACTGAACAGAATACAGGCAAATGGACAGCGAGAGTTATTAATGAAATCTGTAATAACATCTCTACAGTACTACAGACAACACAAAATACTAAATATACATAAGCCAGAGAAAGAGAGGGTCATTGTAAGCCAAACACTGATATTAGTAACTCTACTAGATGGTGATGGAAGTTAAGAAGATATGTACAAATGAGGATCTGAAGGAGCATTGTGGTGTTGATATGGATGTCTTGGAAAGCATCAGAATTACCTTGAGATGGTTTGGCAATGTGGAGAAAATGGAGAATGAGCAACTGACTACGAGAGAGTAAGTGAGTGACATGGAGGTGGGGAGGTGAAGGGGGAGACTGAGGACGAGATGGACAGATGGGGCTGAGAGGTCTACAAGTGGGGGAAGCATAGAAAAGCAGCCTGATGGCAGAGGAAAGAATGATATGGAGGCAATTTGTTTGCAGTTACACCTTCCAATATTATGGAGCTTAGCAACAAGCACATAAATATGCAAAAGAGACAGACAAACAGATAGACAGGTCTTACTAAATACATACTGTACATAATGAATGCTGTAGTTTCTGATAAAACAATAATAGCAACGGAGGGAAGATGTCTCATGAATAATGCTTGGAAATTATATTCAAGATGCCTGAAATACTATGTTGTGTCAATCACTGTAGAAAATCATTAGTACAGCTTAAGAGAAAGTTACCCACAAAATTCAAGACAATGTAGCATGATGAAGTGTAATACAGGAAAAGCTTAAGATGAGTATTTACTGAAATATGAGAGAACATGTAAAAGAAAGAAAAAATTTAAATAAATGGTGAAATGAAACTAAAGGCTGGAAAAAGGATAATCACAGAAGGCATCAGAAGGGGAATCTAATATCACTTTATACCCATCACCCTTTGAGAAAGATAATACATGAATTATAGAGTGTGTCTAAAAGTGTCATTATTCCCATGAACCCTCACAGATACAGCACAAACTATCAAATCCAAAAATCCAGTTTCCAAAAACCATGTTCAAAACTGTTTTTTTCAAGTGATAAAAGGGTTGTTGTCATGTCTTTACAAGGTCAATACATTTAAAGACAGTTTTATGATGGATACATATAAAAACGGATGGTACCTTCATAATACAGTACTGCATCACACACGTCAATGTATTTACTGCTGATGGAGTTGAGGGTTATTTATATCATAGTTATCATTATGAACATACTTCCCAAAACTTTCCAATTGTTGTAAACCCTTTGGAACCAGGCACTTCAGATCTGAGAGTAAGTACTGTCAAGACCAAACAGAAAACACAGACTAATAAATAAACAAATAAATAAATAAACAAATAAATAAAATAATAAACAAGACTGAATTTTATACCGACCCCAAGCCAGACATCTGACACCACCATCACCACCATAAGCGTGCCCAACCACCGTTTGCTTGAGATGCCACGATGACCCAAATGTGGGGACCGAAGGGAAACGGTACTTACGCATCATTATTATTGAACTCTGTGTTGGCATTTACTGTGGTGGGGCATTTGGGGGCGGCTGCGGGGCTTGGGTGGGGCAGGGGAAGGAAATAAACATATGAATAACTGCTAAAATTATTAGAAAATAGGGAATAGGCAAAAAAGAAAAGAAAGAAAGAAAGAAAAGAGTAAACAAAAAACTGTGGCAGAAATTAAAAGTAAATAAAAAGGAAAAAATATTTAGAGTACAAAAGAGGCAGAAGGATATAAGCAAATGAATAATAGGGTTAATGAATATAAAAAAAGACAAAGTACTATAAATTAATGAAAAGGGAAAAGATGAAGAAAATTTAAGAAAAAATAACATGAAAGAGTCTGAAATAAATGTTAATAAAAAACTTAAGAAAACAGCATGGTAAAAGTGAAAAGGCTTAGAAAATAAAAACAGAAACTGAAAATAAGGAAGATAAATTAGTTACGTGAAAAAAAATGATATGCAGCATATTTACAGAAGTGAACAAATTGCCACGCTAAATGTAAGGAAATAAACAGGGATAACCTAACTAATGAAAACTAGGAGACAAAACTGGCTACAGAAAAATATGAAAACATAACAGTTAACCTGGCAGAGAAAAATATAGATACAGGCTGTTACTGCAGAGTAAAATTAAAATAATGAGATACAGAGGTCCATCAACATTCAAAGAAGTTATGTTACAGACTTTGCCACAAATGAAGAATATACATAGATATTAGTGACCTGCGTAAATGGTCCCTGTGAATGCAGTTTAACTATGTGGCTGCCTATAGCTGCTTTACCTTCATCTGAAGGAACTGGGCCATTCTCACAGCCTGAATGCTAAGGTGTGGTTGGTTGACATTTGATAAGCCCTTACATTTGTTCAGGGGTAGGAATGAGTCTCCTTGGCTATTTGTCAAATTTATCTTCTAGTGTGATTACAGCTAGCCATCAATGTGCTGAAAACAAATTAGGGATCTTTGTCAGGTGTAAACAAACTCCCTACATCAACTCTTCGCTGGTTTCTTGAATGGCTCATTCAGGGTCTTTGCTTCTCTTGTTTGGTCAATGAGTCAACAGCAACTCATTTTTGGTGCTGGTCATTGACTCACAAACACAGTGAATTTTCCATTTTCACAGTGGCATTACCATGCTACCTATGTAAGTTACACAGATGCAAAACTGCCTGCACCAGCAACCATTTACTGTAATGGGATGAAAGGGGATATGAAGAAAAACAGAGTTAAGTGAAAAGCAAGATTGATTTAGACTGGCAAGAGAAAACAGATAAGATTAATTTGACTATAGTATCAGAGAAAAGGACAGGACAGGTTCACTTTTAAATAATAAATGGAAAATATTATGATATACAAAAATTAATTAATTAATTAAAACTACACAAAAACTAAACTGATTTGTACAATATGGAAAACTTAAAAAAACTGAGAAGGTTACTATGATCCTTATACTTTATGTTAATTACATCAGGAGAAAAATTAAAAGTGACTATGGAAATAAAGTACTGTACAAATAATATAATGGTGAATGAGTTAATATTAACAAAAGCAAGTAATGTGGCACTAGGAATGCACTATGTCAAACTACAGCAATCAATGAGAACACTATGAAAAAATTGCTAATAAAACTCTATACACGTACAGTTGATCAAAATGTATTGGTGTACAGTTTACACGAGACACTCTGGCACTGCAGATGATGACTAGTGTATTGCAAAATCTCAGATGATTCTACCCCATGTTATTATACTTGGATTTTTAATGCTAACATATATATCATGTGCTTGACGTTTCCTCATCAATACGGTTCTCATAAGCATTTTCAGATGATAACACATTATTTAACTTGGAACACCAAAAGCTAAACTGATCATTTAAGATATCATTGGACCTTTCCTGCATGATACTTTTTTGATTGACTGTACATTCATTACACAACAGCTTAACCAGTACAAAGAACAAACCATTACAAAACTATGCAGTGACTAACTTAGATGCATTATTGTTGCTACAGCTCTCATTCCATTTGAACTTGGCCCAGATTTTTGTTCTTTGGCAGCTTGTTTCATGTAGTTCAATGGCAAAATGACCATAATACACCTCTGAATCATTTCTATTGCACTTCTTTGTGACTAGCATCTTATTTCAGCGATACTCTATTGTTACTACTTGGCACTGAAAATGGAGATACAGGACTTGTATGGTAATTTTAGGCCAAGTAAAGGTGAAAAGAGTATAGACAAAGATTTTCAGCTTGGGAGAATGCTTTGGTACTGAAGGGGTTAATAAGGTATATCTAACCCCTCCAGCTTCAAAGCTCTCTCCTGAGCTGAGCAGAACTGCCTGGAAAGAGCAAGAATGATGAAAAAGATGTCTTTACAGTGGAAGGGTTAAGGATGGGAAGAGCAGCCAAGTCAGGCCAGATGTGATGAATCTTCATAATACTGTACAGCAAACACAAATTTCACTATGTCAGTACAATTGCTCCATCTGAGTAACCAAAGAACTATGAAACAAGATACAGAATACAAAAGACCCCTTTATTTCAGCCTCAAAGTTTCCCAGCACCTCATATTTCATTCACTGCCACCACCATGGCAGCTGCATGGTTAGCTGTGATTGCCATGCAGCTGCCAGCCCGACAGTGCCAGGTTTTGAATCCTGGTGCAGGCAGCTGGCATCACTTGACTCTGGTGTCCATCCACCTTTTGTAGGTTGGTAGGTAAAATAAGTACACAGGGCAACAGCTAGGGGAGGTAGATGTGGTAACCTGGATGATGCAGTGGTCTTGCATCCCTGCAGTGTGACAAATTAACTTGCCACAGACTCCAAGGCTAAAATTATGGAAATATGAACTGCAGTTAGGTACCTCATGGGATCTGCCCCACCTTTACCTGGAGAACAATACCAGGTAAATGGTTGAAAGACTGTTTCCTTACGGCGGGTATATCATTACTTAGTGGTGCTGGAGAGAGATGCCTTCATGCAGTGGCACTGTTTCAACTAGGCAATTCAACTGCTTGGTTACACCAATGTTCTTCAGCTTCCTCCCTATCCTTCTAAAGGAGGATGGTGAACTACTGTCCAGGAGAAGGGCAATTTACAGCCTGCAGTCCACCAAATTCACATTCAGATAGGCCTGGGGCCACAATAACAACATTACTTCATTGGAATATTAACTAGGAATGAAATAAAGGGGTGTTACTGCATCTAAAAGTACAACATGGAAAACAAAACACTGTATGTACAGTACGTTAACAAATAATGAAGTATTTACACTAGTACAAGAATATTTTACGAGATTACAACCACACATCAACATCCACGTAACACCCTACTGTGCTTCAAGCTAGTTCTTTCTCACAACTTTCGAATGTGCAAGTGCTCAGTGCTGCTCGGTGCCATTCAACCTTTTAAGTGATGGAATGCTTGAGAACCCAATGCTCAAATAACTTGTATTGGGGGGATTACATGAAGTGCAAAAGACAATGAGGGTGGGGACTTCAATATGAGAGAACCTGCATATTCAGAAATATAAGTCAATTCTGTAACACTTTTAGTTATTCAGTACACATGCATTCCAGAGGTAATGTGAAAACTTAAGGTTGAAAGATAGTTTGGATGCACATGATACAGGTTCTACCGCAACATGTCACAATCCTCTCCATATGTAAAGATGTCCCACATCACACAGCATCAGTACGAACACCTCATATGGTATAACACTTGGTGGGGAATTAACTAAAGACCATCACCATTAACACCTTCACCACAATGATGCTTTAGTTTATTCTTACTACCTCCAGACAATTTTATTCAACTTAGGAAAGACCTCTTGTATAAGAGTTAATAAATGCTAAATCTAATCCCTTCAGTTACATAAATCTCTCACACACAGAATAAAACTGTCTGGCAACAGAAAGAATGAAAGGACATCATCAAGTTGAACGTCCAGAAAACTCAAACAAAACCATGGACTTTGAAATCTTTGTGCCCAGTAGACTGCTTATGTCAGTGTTTTAAAGTCTTGGGTAAAATATAATATTCAATAATCAGTCAGACTATCATCCTCCTTTCAGGATATACACAGGGTGCTGAGGAATGTTTGTATACCCAGGCAGTAGGACAGCCCCATTATACTGGTGCCACCACAAGAAGGCACCCATCTCCAACAACCTTCCTACCAATAACATGATTGATTATTTTACTAGTGGCAGAATCTACTGGGCAAAAGTTTCCATTCCTTAAAACTCCACACCAGCAAACAAGCACTCCACTCCACCAGATCGTAGCATCGTGAAAACATACCTTACGGAGTCTGGCACAACCCGATCCTCTGGCCTATAACATATGAGGTTAGCGACAAGGCTTTATGGTGAGATGTAGATACATGGTTGGTCTTCTAAAGGCACCATGCAAGGGTTACCTGATATTTTGATCTGTTACTGCTGTATCTTGTATGGTAGAATACTGAACATGGTGGTGACAGATAAAGGAGACTGAGGATTTAAGTTAGGCTGGGCAAGGTTATGTTATGTTATGTTGTTATGTCATACTATGCTGCTATGTTATTAGGTTTGGCTATGTTATCTTATGTTTTGTTTTTACTTGATCTGGTTTGATTCAACTGGATAAAGTTAGGTGAAGAAAATGATATGATGAGGGTTTGGTTAGGCTAAGTTAAGTTAGTTATGATGAAAAACATCTTGAAAATTTTCACATATTTTCTATTACATTTTGTATAAAAATACACTACTGGCTGATACTTGCAAGCATTTAGTATTTTGTTAGTAATAATATACACAATGCTCTTCATGTCCATTATAAAAGGATGCATAAATGCATAGCCTCACCATAAACTAGCCAAGCAAACAGCATGGCATCAGGCAAAATACATATCATACTGGAACTGTAAGTCTACATGAACATCCAGCCATGCAATGCTGAAAGCACTATAATGCAGAAATATCTACATTTTTATAATGACTAACTAAACATTAATACTGTACAAATGAACAAACTAAATAAACACTAATAAAAATGAAATAAGGGAGAATAATGCATGCCTATTAGTGGTGGGGGATCTCTCTTTCTCTCAGTTCCTTACCTCTCTTCTTCCCATATCCTTTGTTGACTATTAACCTCCAACTTCTCTTCAGGTAATATCATACTGCTCGTATTGTACTGTATATAAAGGCTCCAACATGCCTGCATGTGTTGGCCTTGGTCACCTAACGGAGACTCTCCACACTGCTCGAGCTTCCTATTCAGTCCCTTATCTTAGCAAATGAGATAGTTCTTGTTTTTTCCGCTCCCTCTCAGTTTTGCCTAACCCTCCATTCAATATGTATGAACCAGTGGCATAGCCATGAGGGGGCCTGGGGGGACCCTGGCCTCCCATTCAGAACCTTGATCCCTTAACTGGCCCCTTGTTTGAAATTTCAGATCATCATCAGCAGCATCATCATCATCATCTGGACCTTCTTTCCCACCCTAGAGCAGGGCCAAGAGTAGCAACGTCCAGACAGCTTAAGTCTGCCCAATTCAATGGGCCACACTTCCATCCACTCATCATCCAAGCCCATAGAATCCTGGCTCCAACAGATAGGCCAAAAAAAAATTCACCACGTTCTGTAGCTTCACACTTCAGATTACAATATTCAATATATGCATACTATTCACTAGTGGACCATTTCCCCCTCCCAAAAAATGGCTTGGTCCCCACCTTGGAACCCCCCATTGGTGGAGATCTGGCTATACTACTGGCATGAACTACGAGTGATGATGACAGAGCCATGGTAATGAAGACACATACCTTGGAATCAGTGGTAGTGGCTCCCCTTCTGAGTCAACCAGTGTACCTCCGGCATTAAGCAGGTATCGGTGGTGGAGTGAGAACAGTGCATGCCTGCAGGTGGTGGGGGTGTCCTTCTCCGCACCATCTCCATTCTTCAGCGGCGCAAACTCGTCCTCTCTGATTACCTCCCAAACTGCCAAGGTGCTGCGGTGAGGGGTGAAATTAAGCACTGTATTGCAAGTGGTTCTGCAGGCTTTGTAACATCTCTTCCTTAGCAATCCATTTTGCCATGCATACTGTTTTATTCTCTTGTGTTGCTTTATGATACTCAAGTTCTTGTTTTGAGGTTTTGAGTGCTAAAATGGGAATGTTTCTGAGAAACTAAGGATCAACCATTATTATTATTATTATTATTACTATTATTATTATTATTTCTTATTATTATTATTATTATTATTATTCCATCCATCCATCCATCATCTAATCCTACGTTGCCCCATGAGGAGCGTAGGAGCCTGGGGGTAGGCAAGTTGGTCCTGGCATTTAAGATGAGTTATTATTATTATCATCATCACCATCACAGTGCTGGAGAGAAACACTTTCACATGGAAGCACTGTTCAATTCTCCCTCATTTCCCTCCCTATCTCCATATGGAGGACTGCAAATTGAAGGAGAAGGGCAGCAAGGGCAGCTTCAGCCAGCGGACTACCAGGTTCACACTGAGATAGGCCTGGGGCCACAACAACAACAAAACCATCACCATATAAAGGGGTCTATGGTGAGCTGAATAAAATTATTTGGCAGAAGCAAAAACAAAATGAAAAACCTGGAGGCACAGCTGAAATACAAGTGGTGGATAAAAGTTTTTTTTTATCACATACATGCTACCCAGCAAGTACGGTGGTCTTCAACAGCTTAAAAGAATTAGACTATAATAGCAATATGAACAAAAAAAATGTTGCTCTACACTGCCCTAAAATTTCCATGGCTCCATCCTGAATGCTTAGTTGTAACAGCAGATCAATTCTAGAATATGATGCTAGTCATGAAGAAGTTCTACGGAAAAGATGTAGAGCTGAAAATTGTCTTTTTGTGTCAAATTAAGGCAGGAGCTATAACCAGCAGATACTTACTTGGCAAACTGGAACACATCAAAGACAAACTTTTCCATCTTGATTCCATTTGGTTTGTCTGGCTTGTGAGCCCTGCCCTCCGGGGTGACATGAGCGATCTTTTTCTTGGCCACGTGGTGCATCATGCTGCTCTCATAGTCACTGGAGGGAGATTGAGTTAGGTTAGAGTAGGTTAGGTCAGAATTAGAATACACTCAGTTAATTGAGGTTAACTTTGATTAGGTTAGGTTTTTAGATTTGGTCTGCACAGGATTAGACAAAACTGTACTGGACTTGGCTGACTCAATTTAGATTCGACTATGTTTGGACCAGTTACATTAGGTCAGGCAAGACTGGTGTTGAGTGGGCATACAGAGGATTGTATGGGTCCTGTGTAAGCTAAATTAAAACTATTACCATCTTATGCAACGTCTGTAAATCTGTATTTTGGAAGATGATGAAAATTTTTATATATACTGTAGATGCTTGAAGGCCGACAGAAATTCAGGACATTTGCTTTTCATTCAAACAGAATAAAGTGAATGGGGCTTCAATGACTACTGGCAGATTCAGTAACATGTATCACTAAGCAGAAAAGTTATATCATAAAACAAGGCATCAAGACACACATGGATAAATGAATGGAGGAACAGAAAAATGGGAAACTGAAAGACAGACAAAGTAAATATGCAAAGGGATAGATGGCCACTTAGACAGGCATCAAAACAGAATTACAGAAAGGTAGAGTAGAGTAGCAGAGGAAATAACTATTAGCATCAAAGGTGAAACACTCCTTTTACTTCTGAATGCCTTGTATCACATAGAGCAGCATTCTAGGTGGCACAGCAGGCTTCGTAGCACTATACCCCTTGAACTTTGATTCATTTAGCATGTTAAACTTTATCATTCTCATATACAGGAACGTTATTTGTATCACTTCAATAACAGCATAATTTGCATACTGAGGATTAATGTAAAGAATGAATTGCTATGGAAGACCTTTTAAGAAATCTCTGAAGCCATTTTGAGAACAACACAACTCAATTTTGCAAACCAAGACACACTGACTGATTATATTTACAGCAACAAAAAATACAATTGCTCCAAATAAAACACAAAAAGGTTCTTCAATACAATACTGCAAAATAAATTCAACAATAGTTTAAAAATACTCAGATGAAAACACTTAAAAAGTACAGTACTTTGAAAAACACACACTACCACACCATCGGCAATGAACATACAATTTCAACACTCTGCATCCATGAACAATACTGAGTACTGCAGTGTGCTATCAAGGGCAAAAGTTTGCTGACATTCCCCTACCAACAGTACAGTAAGTTTAGTTTTTAAAGCCAATACACTATTAATAATAAGGCCACAGTATGATTTTCTTTTTTTATTTCAAGCCATGCAGTTTCACAGGCAGAAATCTGGACAGATACCACAGCGAATCTGAATGACCAAGCACAAAAAATCTGTTATTATTCACTGTCATTTTCTTCATGGACATGGGTTCAACACTGGTGCAACTATATACAGTACATGCAGGTCAGGGATAAGCACTTATACAGGGTGTCTCGTGAGATTTTCTAGAAAATTCAGGAAGCTATCAAATGGCTAATTTTGGACGAAAAATATTATATCAACATGGGCTCATTTCTAAAAGGTTACTAAGCTATGATTACTGATGACCATTTGGGAGAAAATCGTCTCCCTTGTACTTAACACATACAGTTATCAGTAACTAGCTCCAAAATTAACTCTAGAACAGCCTCCTGAAAATTCTCAAAAAAATCTTGTAGGCCATCCTGTACACATATATAGCCAACACAGTGCTCGAACACTCAAACTTCACTACTATGTTCACATGTCATGGTTGCACCATTAAAACAATAAACACAAAGAAAACTCCTCTCAAATATCACCCTCAACCCAACACACAACACAGTCACTCTTCTGTTGTACTCACCCACTGCACCATGAAATAAAATGGGGAGAGTGTTAGTCACAATGTTCACAGTTGCATACTGTATCATGTCTTTGCTTCTTTCAGCTCGTATTGAATTTTAAGGAACATTTTCACATTTGACATAGCTAAAGACATACTGGTATATACTTTGTTTCTGCTTTATTTTTATAACTGGGTAAATTGTATGTCATATCTTTTCTTCCTTAAGCTGCCAACTGTACTTAAATACCAAGTAACATTCAGCCTACGTTCCACCAGGTTCATGCTGAGATGAGCCTGGGGCCACAACAATATAACCAACAATTACAGTTGCCTTCTCCAAAGTTAACATAATTATCAGGAGGTAGTGAGAATAGAGTAAGAAATTCATCACTGTATTTATGTACTCAATTTATTTACCATGACTTAATTACTATATCTATCTTTGTACAGTACTCACCTGTACCTACTTAATAGCTTAAAGCTCATTACATCCAAAACACACTGTCATAAGACAACTGTACTCTGTACAGCTAACAAAAGGCAACTGCCTATTTGTCCACCTGTCTCTGTAACTAATTAAACCTCTACAGTACTGTATATGCAAAATAAAGTCACCCTAACAATCACCACCATTTGTAAAAATTGTCAGCCTAATATTTATCTTACCTTACTCAAAGTTCATAAAATCCAAAACAAAATCTACTAATACTCACTAAACAACTTTCTTGAGGAACTGTGTAGTGAAGAAGTGGTTGCAGATGTTGCCAGCAGAGAAAGTCAATCGGCCGTCAGTGTTGCGCTTCTGTGCTGTCTTGAGTGTGATTTCACTGTATTCCACAACCTGATAGATACCATCAACCCTGCATACCACACCTGGGAAATGAAGTAAATAATGAGGGACTTAATTATCACAGGAAAGCACATTAACTAACCTATCTACCCTACCTTACCCAAACTGAATTTAATCAAACCCAGCCAACCTCAGCTAAATCTAACCTAATGTAACCAAACCACACCTCACCTAACCCAATCTCACTTAACTCAACTCTAACTCGTC
Organism: Coenobita brevimanus; assembly: GCF_032717465.1. Classification (NCBI taxonomy): domain Eukaryota; kingdom Metazoa; phylum Arthropoda; class Malacostraca; order Decapoda; family Coenobitidae; genus Coenobita; species Coenobita brevimanus. The sequence continues at coordinate 30,443,672 of NC_137012.1, forward strand.
CTAACCAAACCTATTCTAACTCAGTCTTGCCTAAACTACCGGCCTAACTTAACCTCCCTTCTCTTCCCTAAACATAACTTACCTCACACCAGCCCCTATGACTTATCAACAGGTTCGCATCCTCCCCCATCCCCCAACCAAACCTAACCTCGAGTCATACTGTAAGCACCTTTGGAGGTTTTGTAACACCTCCTCCTTAGCAATGTATTTTGTGTATTGCATTTCAGTATCCTACAATGCAAATTATATCAATACTGAAATGATGTAAGCAACATACAAGTGAAGTTTTACAAGATGCAAAACAAATACCTGAGAAGGAGGTGTTATAATCCTTCTGTGCCATGTAGAATAAGGCCATCAAATCTACTCTTATCTCTTACTGGCTTCTATGACTCACCAACAGCCTCAGTAGGGAAGGCCTTCTCTACCACCTTGGCACCACAGTCGGCACCTTTGGAAAGGCAGTACCCAATGAATATGGGGTCAGCCATCTTGACTAGAATATTGTCCACGCAGTACACGTGGACATATTTGATGCCCCGTCTCTCCATGTCCTCAAGCACATTCTTTTCCTGTTGAATTTTGCAAGAAATCAGCACAAAAATTAGTACAAACTTAGCACAAAATTATAGTTTGTTCACCTTGGCTTGGTGGAAATTTTCATTTTTTGTAAACTGCCACAAAATTAGTATATGCAGTACAGTCTTCTCCTACTGAATGTGGCAAAAAACTAACACAACATTAGCACCAAAATGAGCAAAAAATATTAGTACAGTGTAAGATTAGGGCAAAAACACTGAAACATTTGACTCCCCATCACTCCATGTCTTCCTGAACATTGCTTTCCTGTTCAATGGGACACATTATTATACACTAAGTACTGGTAATATGTTGCTTTTTTTTTTTTTTTTTGGCCATCAAGTGTACAGGGAACTCATAAAAACTATTATCAAAACTCCACTGCTACCTATAAAGTTAATTTGCCAACTTCTCCCAAGTTACAGTATTAATTACATAGGAAAAGTAGCGACATTCTGGAGCAAAAGATGGACTTGGTGTATATTGACAGTAATTATTCTAACCTGATGAAGATCCCTAACAAGAGTTGCAATAACAGTTTCTCTTTGGTTTTTCTCCACAGAACTGCTATGTACACTCTTACAGACTAAAATTACATGAGCCTGGGATTGGCTCCATCTTCAGCCAAAAATATGGACAAGCTTAAAAAAACACAAAACAAAGCCTTAAGAATATGGTATTGTAATAACAGCACATACAAAGACTATATGTACAGATCACCTTCACCAAGAAATAAATGTACTCCCAATGAAGAAACTACACGAACATAAGAAGCACACAGTTTATCACTTAACAGTAAGTACAGGTTACAACCTATCTTTGCAATTATGTACAGAACTGCACCAGTCCCAATCTCTGGTCCATTGCTCAGGTCCCCATGAACCTGGCACTGCAAGAACATGGCCAAGGCCAAGAAAAAGAACAAGAACAAGAATAAGATCTTGGACAACAAAATGAACACTCAACCACAAAGGTTAAAAAAAAAAAAACGCATCTTCTCTACACAACACAAAATATTAAAAAAAAAACTCACTCCTACACCAGCCAACACTATGGCACATGAATATATACAGGTGACATACACAGCCATCCAAAACTTTCAACTAATCGTCCTTCACAAGCCCCCACCAGATATTCACACCATGTTGGAGAGTGATGCCTCCATGTGGTGGCATACATATATCTGCTGCCTGGTTATAAAAACATTAATCAATCCCTCCCTATCCCCAGAAAGGACAAAGGTGAACTGTACAAGGGCAACTTCTGCCTCCAGTCTTTTGAGTTCTTGCCCAGATGAGTATGGAGCAAGAACAACAACATGGTCATCACCTTCTCTACTTCCCAACACAACACAAAACTCAACAGTCCCCTCAGCTCTCAATGTAATGCATCCCCTCACACAACACAGACAAATCTTTGACATAACCTCAAGGCTAGATCTCCGAGACAGCTCGACTGCAGCATCTGGTTTCTTGTAGTCCTTCGAGGTCCCATCAACTTGAGCCTGGGGTCACGGCAATAACAACAACAACAAAACTAATATAAATGGGTACTGCATATTCTGATGCATTCAACAAAGAAGAAAACATTTATTAATAAGATTAATTTCTTGACTCAGATGAAATATCTACCTGGTTTATTCTACCAGCCACTTCAAATTATTCTAGCACCATTCATCACCTTTTGTTTTTTGGTTACTGTTCCAAATTTCTCAAGCACCATTCCAAGCCACCCTCCTTCACAAGACTCACACACTGTAAACTCCAAATAAGCCTACTTTACTACCTCTCATCCTGCTATTCTAGACCACCTCCCCTAATGTACTCCTTTGAGAAATTCTGTCACAACTTATCACTACTTTCTCCTGCCTTTCCAAGTCTCGCTGTTATTACTTTCTTCTGTTATTCCACATAACTTTTTCTTATGTACACACCCTCACTGATCAGCATTAGTTTTCATCAACGCTCTTTCTTTGCCATCTTCCCTGAGACCCTTTTCCAAAACCTGTCATCACTTACAATTACAGTATTTTCTCTCACCCCCTTATGCCTCCCTCCCCTTCAAGCTTAACTATCATTACTCATCAAGTTTCCCACTACTGTATGCCTCTCTCTCTCTCTCTCTCTCTCTCTCTCTCTCTCTCTCTCTGTATACTCCTTCAAGGTTATCTACCATCACTCATCACTTCTCATTATTATAAGCTCACCCCTCCCCTCCTTTGTCCTACTCACCCTGAGAGCCCTGTACAAGCCTCCATTGCCATCTGGAGCACGGGCCAGCTTATGTGGTGCCTCCAGAATGATCCTGCCATCGAAGGTGAAGCATGGCAGCATCCCCTGCTCAAACACCACAAGGTTCTCCTTCTCCAAGCCAAAGTAGCTGTGGCGGGCAAAGAAGTCCATCGTGGGCTCCTTGGTGTGCTCCGATGTCATGATGTACCAAGGGATTTCACCGCACTGTAGGGGAGATACATGACTGGGGTACTCAGTTTTTGGCACAGATCTCTCTTACTATAGATTTAGGGGTTATAGGTAGTTGTTGTGTGATAAGAAGTCCATCATGGCTTCTTTGGTGTGTTCTGATATCACAATGTACAGAGGGATTTCACCACAGTGTTGGGGACACAGAAGACTGGGGTGCTCAGTTTTGGGCAGTTCTATTTACAGCTAGTTCTTAAGGTGTTAAAAATTAATTGTTGTTTGTGGAGCCATCCATCTTTAGTTCCTTGGTGTGTTCTGATGTCATGATGGACCATGGGATATGATGTCACTGCACTGGTGAAGATGACATATGAGTGGTGTACTCAGTTTTTATCTATCTGTCAGCAGATGCTTTAATCCATGAGGGGTGGCCACAAATGAATTACCTACATGTCACCCTATTCCCTTTCATTGGGCTGCCCTCTGTACAACTCACACCCTCCTCTCTTATATACCTCTCCATCTCCTATCCCTCAATCTCATCCTTGGCTTCCCCCTATCTCCATCCCCTTCACCAATGATATACTCTCCTGGTCAGTCTTAAATTCTCCATCCTCTGAACATGACTAAACCATCTAAAAGTCTTTCTCCTAACGCTAACCTTGCCAAACTTCTCCTTTGCCAGATGTTGCAGCCTAAGGATCCTCTCTGCCTGGAGTTGGTAAAGGGTCTTGCGTGATGGAAGGTTGACATCATACATGCCCTTGGGGTAGTCCACACCCAGTCTGGTGCCCTGACCACCCGCCAACAGCAGCACACCCACACTGCCATTGCTCACTTCACGCAGACCTGAAAGTTACAAATGTGTGGATTAGAGATGCTGTAGATAGGCTACAAAAGTACTAAATTTTGCAACAGCAAGAATAAATTTGGTCTGGTACCATTACTACCTGCCAGCAACAGCATACCAATACTGCCACTGCTCACCTAGCACAGACCCATGATGTTAAAACAAAAGGCCCCAGATATACAAGAAGAAAAAGGAATAGATTTATGTCTATCAATTTCATAGGGGTCACTGAGGCAAATAACCAACCAACAGTTACATGCCACATTACTCTCACTTACCTCATTACCAACACAAACCACAACTCAAAATGCTCAAATAATCCACTATGTCCACACTGTAATGCAGCACCCCACATCACAACACTTTTAATCACCCCATGCACAACCACAGCACACTAAAACTCACAAACAGTCCACTATTTCCCTCACTGTAATGCAGCCCTCCACTACACAACACACTCACATCATGCACTTGACTTTCAGGACACAGACAATCCTTCAGCATAATTTTAAACTGACAAACCAATGACAGCGATAAGGTCCTCTCGATAAGATACCTTCAGCTGAGTAAACTCTGAACATACCTCCACTCTACCCACACATAGCCACTTACACCACCTGAGCAAATACTCATCACCCTCGCTTCACTCGCCCTGAACAAGCCTCCTTTCAACTATTTCTCACTCTACACAACTGACACCAAAACTGTCATATCCATCCACCTACTGCCAGTACCGGGATGCCTTCATGTGATTGCACTGGTATGACCCGGCAGCTACAATGCCCGGTTATACAAACATCCTTCAATCCCTTTCCTACTCCCTGAAAGGAGGAAGGTGAACTGCAGAAGAAGGTCAACTTCAGACTGTAGTCCACCGGGTTCGCATTCAGATGAGCCTGAGGTTGCAAATACTGTTACATGAAGTGTTCACTGGAATAAAAGAATCAGACTCACAAATGCAGTGGTTGTAGTTGAAGCCCTAGGTTCACCTAAACATGTACCCAGTGGATTGCAGGCTGAAGTTACTATTCCATAGTTCACGTTTCTCCTTTTGGGGAAAGAGGAGGGAATTGAGGAATGTTTGTATAACTGGGCAGTGCAGCTGCCCAGTTATATCACTGCCATCACATGAGGTGTTCCACTAAAAAAACTCACCAGTCTCCTCATAATCTTTGATCTTTTCCAGTGGTGTGCGTGTCACAGAGCCGTGCATGTCTGCTGGTATGGGCTCCATGCGCTCATCTAGCTTGGTCTGCTCTTCATTCAGCGAGGACACAGTCTTCTTGTAAAACCGCAACACCTCCTCAAGGTCCAGTCTGTTGAAGGGAGGTGATGTTAATGATGATGGATGGGAGTATGAAGCAGCAATAGTACAACTGCTCCAATATGACAAAGATCCCTAACTTCACTCGTCTCAACTGATGGCCAGGTGCACCCAGACTGGAGTGCTGATTTGTCTAGTAATCAAGGAGACTAATTATTCTTTCATAATCAAGGCTCATCAAATTTCAAGCAACTACACCCTCGTATGGTACAGTACAGGTATTTAAGCTGTGGCAGTGTCCCAGTTATATCAGCTAAAAACAAATTACTGTAACTACAATTCTTGTTTATATTGTTCAACTACTGTGTTATCCCCTTCACCATGAAGATATATTTATTGCAAACAAACAATGCTGTTCAAACTTTGTGAGGTCTGTTGGCGAGTGGAGAGTGAACTACTGGACTTCCGGTATGGACTTCCTAGTCTATATCCAGCTTCAAAGGCATTAAAATACATAAATATTAAGGACTGAGAAGTACCTGCATCACTATTATTCGCCATCTTACTGTATACCCAAACAACCTTAACATGAAGCACTCACTCATTGAGGTCATTATACAGTGTCTTCTTCTGAGCCTCGGTAAGAACATCCCAGAACTGCAGCAGGTGCTCCTGTCCGTGGGCGGCCAGACGCTCGCGCAGTGAGCTGATGTCCATGCTGACAGCTGAGGAAAGATGAAAAAGGGAGTTGGAGTCATTGTGTCTGGATACATCTAACATATTGAACACATACAGAACAAACATTCTTTTATCACTAAAAATGATAGGTTACAATGGAGGGGTTATTAAGAAATGAGAATGATGACTGTGAAAGTAAGAAAAAAAAGAGTCAGAGTGAGTGTGTCTGGGTATATCTGTCTGGGTATATCTATCACATCCAACCCATGAAAACATTCTTCTGGCACTAAATATGATACACTGTGATGGAAAAGCCAAAATGAGAGAAAAAAGAGAATGTGTTAGGGTTTATCAAATAGATCCACAATTTCTGTTACTAAACATGAAACACTAGATTGGAGGAGTTGTAAAGAGAAAAAATAAGAGAGTGATGGCTGACAATCTCAAAAGGGGTGACCACAAACAAATCACCTCCATGCCATCCTGTCTTCTGCATGCAGGATGTCCTTCCTCCAGTTCATAGAACTCCCATATACCTCTCCACCTCATCCCTCCACCTCCAACTCAGTCTCCCCATCCATCTCAGTCATATACAGACTCTGATGCAACCGCCCCCCCTCACTCTCTCTCTCTCTCTCTCTCTCAAACACACACACACACACACACACACACACACACACACACACAAAGCAGACAAATACGTCCCCTACATAAAAACACTAAAGCACTGCAAGGACGACATTGTACGGTGTTTACAGTTACGGCACCTCACTTCTTGTTTTCGCATCTTCAGTCCAAGGACATTTTTTTTTCTTTGCAATTTTCAGAGGGCTTCTCATTAACCCCTTCACCAACAGAAGGGGTGTTGGAAAAGGACACCTTCATGAGGTGGCACCAAAATGTCCTGTCAGCACCCTGGCCCAACAAAGCAGACGTCCCTCAACTCCCCCGCCCCATCCCCCAAATGAAGAATGGTGAACTGCAGTATGAGGGTAGCTTCAGCATGCAATCCACCGTGCTTACGTTCAGATGAGCCTTAGGCTGCAACAACAACAACAACAAGTACTACTACTACTACTACTATTACTACTACTACTAACATGTTTACCACTAGGGGGCTTCCCTCACTTGAACATAATCGTCTGGAGGTAGCACATCGAAGCTAAACAGATAGATAGATAGATAGACAGAAAGAGAGAGAGAAAGGGGGGGGGTGACCTTGCAACGTGGCTACTGATGAAAGTGAGGCGGTGTGTACATGTGGGTCACTACCTCCCTACACACACACACACACACACACACACACACACACACACACACACACACACACACACACACACACAGGTACACATACTCTTTCATACACCCATACACACACAAATCTATAAACACAATCTACACACAAGCATAATGAAAGCTAAAAACACAAATACGCACATGCCGTATAAACCAACAGGCACGCTCATGCATATTATACACATACAAGAGCACATAAAAACAGTCACATATCGGTAGGTTTACACATGTCCCATATATACAGACACAAAACTGCACGACAACACACACACACACAAACTATCAATCAGTCAATGTGTGTAATTCACCGGGTCGGTCAGGATCACTTGATGGTCGTGATCGTCAGCTTTTACCCTCCCGGAAGGGAGCTGAGAGCTCATATAGTCCGATCTAAGGGCAAGGCTGTGACCTTCACACACGCACACACCCGTCCCCTTGCTCCAGGGGGACAGTAACCACCCACTTCGTCAGTGAAACTTTTCGCAACCTGAGCGAGGCGCGAACTCCCGTCCACCAGTTGGCAAGCGAGAACGTTACCACTGCACCAGCGAGCGGTGTGTGTGTGTGTGTGTGTGTGTGTGTGTGTGTGTGTGTGAGAGAGAGAGAGAGAGAGAGAGAGAAAACCGGACGGAGGGGAGAAGACAGGTCATGAAGAGAAGGACAGGAGGAAGGGGGAGGGAGAGAAGGTGAAGGAGAAAGGAAGGACTGAAGCCAAGGAAAGAAGGAATGAAGCGAGGGAAGGAAGGAAGGAAGGAAGGAAGGCGGAAAGGAGTCAAAGGAAGGTGAGTGAAAGAGAGGGAAATATGAAGGATATGAAGTGGGAATGATAATATGGATGAATGGAAGGAAGGAAAGAAGGAAACACGCGAAAAAAGACCCAGGGTACGAAAAAAGATTCAGAAAAGGAAGGGAAAGCCAGACAGAGAGACGAGAATGATACAACAGAGAGGGAAAATGGGAAAGAGAGATGGAACAGAGAATAAAGAGACGGCGAATGGAAGGAAAAGGAGGTAGAGAGAAGAGAGGGAAGAGAGTGGGAGTGAAAGGGGGGGAAGGAGGCGGGGAAAGGGAAGAGGATGAGAGGTCAGACAAAGAACAGTCGAAAGAGAAGTGGAAGGGAGATAGGAAGGAGAGAAAGATGGGAGGAAGGAAAGAAGGGAGGGATGAGGGTAAGAAAGAGGAGGATGGTGGGAAGAGAAGGGTGGAGGGGGGGGGGAAACAAAGGAAGTATGAGGCGGAAGGAAGAGGAGAATGAGGGAAGAAAGATAAGAAGGAAGGAAGGTGGGAATGGCAAAAGAAAGACGGCAAAAGGGAGAGGAGAGAAGAGAGGAAGAGAAAAGGGGAAGGGGTGAGGGAGAGGAGAGGGGAAAAAGAGGCAAGGATGGGAAGGTGAGAGGAGAGGAAAGGTCACTGACAGGAGGAGGAGGAGGAGGACGGAGGAGGAGGAGGACGGTGGAGGACGGAGGAGGAGGAGGAGGAGGAATAATTCCAGAGAGAGAGAGAGAGAGAGAGAGAGTCCTACACGCGACCTTCCCACACAAGCTCAGGAATTTGAAGTAAAAAATAAACAAACCAGCCGTCACGCTCCACAGTAAACAATAAATAAAAACAAAATGAACCACAAAAAGACCCACCAAACAAGAAAAAGGAAGCAAACATCAATAAAACACATAACAAAAACAGTAAAAAACAATCAACCGATGTAACGATAGAAAAAAGCCTACAGTAAGTGCAACATGTAAACAATGAATGTCTATCTATCTATTTATCTATTCATTTATCTGTCTACCTACCTACCTGTCTATTCACCCTTCCATCTATCCATCTATCTATCTACGAGTACAGCCAGACGCCTTAATCCCGTAAGGGGTGGCCACAAATAAAACGCCTCCCTGTCACCCTGCCCTCTGTCCAAGTAAGCAAAACGAACAGCATAACCAATAAACACTATAACAAAACATGAAGTAAACAATACGAACTCCATAAACAATAATAACTAATAAATGAACTAAAGGAAGTAAGTCTATGAACAAAAAAACTAATAAGAGAAACAGACAAGAAGATTCCTCAGCACGCGTTGACCATCTGAAGTAGACAAAAACAGTAGGAAATGCCAAGTAGGGTACCGGGGTCACGTCCTTGATGGCAACAATGATAGTAACACACACACACACACACACACACACACACACACACACACACACACACACACACACACACACACACACAATACGGTACTATATTAACACGGGTCAGGAGCTACGATTACAAATGACTTAATGGGCGAAAATAGTATGCTTCATAAGTAACCCATAATGTTATCAGTAATTATACAGAATCTTCTAAACTTAACATTAGCCATACTATAATGTCCTAAATTTTCTTTTTAAAAATTCGTAGGTGAAGCAGTACACATAATCGGACTGAAGGAATTGAACAAAGAGTAGACGAGGAGAGAAGGGAAGGAGCCTAAGAGGGAGAGGAGGGAGGGAAGAAGGGAGGAGAAGCAAAGGTCATGGAAAAAGAACAGATGAGGAGGGGGGGAGGGGAGGGGATGGGAGGGAGATAAGAGCGGGAGGAGGTGGGGATGAAGTGATGGGAGGGGAGGGGTGAGGAAGGTGAAAGAGGACGTATAGAAAGGAGGGTAAAAATAATAATGAGAAGGGAAATGAGAATGTGAGAATAAAAAACACAAAGTGCGTATGTAAGTGAGGGTTCGAGAAGCGAAAGAGAAGTGAGGAGTGGGAGGAATGGAGACGAGAGAGGAGAAAAAATATGAAAAGCAGAGAACGTAAAATTCGATAAGAAAAGGGAAGGGAATGAGGAGTAGAGTATAGATGGAAGAGTAAAGAAGAAAGGAGAGGTGGAAAAGTGAGGAAGTGAAAATTCAAGAGGAAAGAGATGACAAGAGAAGAGAGGAGAGGAGGATAAGGAAGAAAAGAACAGGAGAAACAGAAGAAAGAAGCGAGAAGGCAAAAGAAGAGTAGTAAGGTGAGAATGTCAGTAGAGATCAGCCTGAAGTCATTGTTTACACGAAGCTTCCCCCATCGGCCTCTAGGTGGCTGAGCTCCACGTTCACCCACAGCCATAGTTCTCTTACACAAACTTGGCCCAGATTCTCGTCCTTTTGGAGTTTATTTCCTGTACCTCAGTAGCATGAAAGGACAATACCATGGCTCTTCATCCTATCTACAGCACTTCTTCGTGTCTCGCATCATGTTCTAGCATTCAGGATGGAGAGATGGCAAGATTAGGTCGAGTAAAAACAGTATAAGTATTTTGGACGTGCTTCATTTTATGCCTTCTATGTTTCTTCGATTTTATTCATCTTAGGACACTCTTTACGACCTGAAGGGATTAGATACACTGGATGGTTCGTAAATAACACTCCACTAACCCATCTGGAGGTATCTTTGTTGTGAGAACGGCTGGGTCTGCTGGTTTGGGTATGAATGTGACAGTGGAAGTAGGAAACTGATAAATAATACAAGACAGATCTGGCAGTTTGGCTATGGGTGTGGCAGTGGAAGTTGGAACTGATAAATAATACAAGACAGATCTGTTGCGTTGGCTATGGGTGTGGCAGTGGGAGTAGGAAGTGAATAATATAGGATAGATCTGTTGCTTTGCCTATGGGTGTGACAGTGGGAGTTGGAAGTGAATAAATAATACAGGACAGACACTGACAAAGCAGCCGTCCACACAACACACAAGAAACAGCCAAATGGAGTGTTTGATGAGCATTATAACTTGTTCAATACTATGGCGTATTAATTGTAACCTGAAAAAGATCCGTAACTCCTTTCAGCTCAGTTGATGGCCAAGTGTAGTCAGACTGGAGGACTGATTTGACTAGTAACCATGGTGACTCGTTCCAACCTCACAGCTAAAGCTCATCTAATTTCATGCAATCCCAACTAAGTATGCAACTTTCGGGAGTGGCTCAGTTCCGTCACGTGAAAACAAGCCGGTATACTAACCAGAGAGAGAGAGAGAGAGAAAGAGAGAGAGTATACTATACCTGTCAAGTTAGGAGGAAACTTTAATCCTGGTGTAAATAATGAGCCTTAAGCCTATATGTGCGTATGTGTGTGAAATGAAACAGTTGTGCGATGGAGAAACAATGAGAATTATTTAAAAAAAAAACTATCCAGATACAGAGTGAAACGAGAGGGCAGAGAAAAAACTAAATAAAAACTAAATACATAAATAAAAGGAGATGTAGTGAATGGGAGCAAAAACAATAATAATAGCTACTACTACTACTACCACCACCACCACTACTACTACTACTACTACTACTACTACATACATACGTACATGCGGTACATACATGTGTAGACTGAGTAAGAAAACGAAGCATATAAAATTATTAAACACCGAATATAAAAGAAACTGGTGCAGAGGAAGAAGTACACAAATTCTATTACAAAGACACTCAGGATGTTTGTGGTTATTGCAGTATGTGAGGCATGGTAATTATGGTGATCGTGGTGAATGATGTGATTGTGGTAGTTGGGATTGTGGTGGAAGAGAGACGTGACATGACTGTGGTGATCAAGACTGTGGCTATGATGGCAACAAAGATGACTGTTTGGGAGTGATTGTGTTAGATGTTATAACTGTGGTGGCGCTGGCAGACTGTGGTGACTGTGGTAGCAATGGTGGTGGTAGGGGGAGACAGAAGTGTTAATACTGTAGAAGATAACGAAGCTGTGACTGCTGTGGTAGCGAGGATGATTGTGGTAGTGGGGAATGTGGTAGACGAGACTGGTTGATAAGACTGTGGTCGACGTGGCAGTGGTGGTAAATTGTGGTGGGTGTGGCAGAAATTTCAAAACACTGGTTGTGACCACATTATGAAAGCTGTATGGTTGCCTCATCCCCAACCTAACCCATTCACCCATTAACACTCACCCATTTAAACCCATTCTTACTCATTTAAACCCACTCTTACCCACTTAAACCCATTCTTACCCATTTAAAAACCATTCTTACTCATTTAAACACATTTTTACCCACTTAAACCCATTCTTACTCATTTAAACCCATTCTTACCCATTTAAAAACCATTCTTACCCATTTAAAAACCATTCTTACCCATTTAAACACATTTTTACCCATTTAAAAACCTTTCTTACCCATTTAAAAACCATTCTTACTCATTTAAACCCACTTTTACCCATTTTAACCCATTCTTACCCATTTCAACCCATTCTTACTCATTTAAAACCATCCTCACCCATTTAAACCCACTCTTACCCATTTAAATCCAATCTTACCCATTTAAACCCACTCTTACCCATTTAAACTAATTCGTATCTATTAAAAAACTATTCCTACCCATTTCTTTCACTCAGTGGCCTATTCCATTACCTTCTCATCCATGTAATTAACCTATTTAATTCACCTAATGTAATTACGCACCAGTATCTATTTATCTCGCTTCCATCTACTCATTCACCCATTAATACTAACTCATTTAAACCCAATCATCCATTTAATTCACCCAATTACATAATCTCTCACTCGCAATTCATCTATAATCTCATAATTCACCCACTTATCTCACTTCCTACTGATTTAGTTAACCCATTTATCCATTAATTCACCAATTTATTTAACCACAAAATATTTACCCATTTATTCATCCATTTGTTTGTTCATCTACTTATTCAATTATTTTACTCATTAACCCATTTACCTATTTAACTGTGTACTCTGGTCGCCTATTCACCCATTTATTCATTTCCTTCATCTCTTGTACCTATTACGCTACTACACTTAATTATTAGCAATTTTATAAACCAATTTACCCATTTACTCATTTACACGTACCCAGTACAGAGTGATTCATCTTCTCTACACAGATTCACTTTATTCATCTTTCAGTTTATTCACTTTTTATGAAGGCTAAATCATAGGCATTTAATCACTTTTAATAGCATCATATACCTGGCTATTACTCACTGGATAGTACTGTAATGTGTGTGTGTGTGTGTGTGTGTGTGTGTGTGTGTGTGTGTGTGTGTGTGTGTGTGTGTGTGTGAGAGAGAGAGAGAGGGGGGGGGGGGACTGGTAAAGCGGGGTGAGCATTGGGTTGGGGACTTGGGAGAGACAGGGAGAGGCAGCCAGGCAGGCGGGGTGAGGCAGGTCAGACGAGTGAGACAGGTACGGAAGGCAGGATGAGGCAGGGTAAGGCACCCTGAGGTCGGATGAGGTAGGGTGAGGCAGGATGAGGCAGGTCCGATGAGTAAAGCAAGCAGGTGAAACAATGACAGGTAGAGTGAGGCAATTAGATGAATTAGGTTGGGTTAAATTAGGTTAAGGTCTGAGCTTCGGTTAGGTCGGGTTAGGTCAGAGATGTGAGGAAGATAACAATAGAAATCACAGATATATTCAAACAGCAGACATCATTTACAATCCATTAAACAAACATCATATATTGTACATCAACAATCTCTCCCCAATGTATTACACACACACACACACACACACACACACACACACACACACACACACACACACACAATACAAGTACATCAAACATTATTTGAGCTAACACTATTTATCAAGAATGGATTATCATAAGAAATCAATACATGCTATAAATGCAGATAAATTTTTACCCTTGAATATTCATTTTAATAAAAAAAAAAAACTGATTACATAGCTTGGCTGATAATTTTAAGTATGTCAATTATTTTCTTAATACCCCCCCCCTCTCTCTCTCCTCTCTCTCTCTCTCTCTCACTCTCCAAGGAAAGAGAGAGGGACCCAACACCCTACCTTGCAGTCCTTTGAAAACGAAAGAAATTCCAACTCCTCGTTTTCTCACAAATTCAGATTCCACCAAACCCTTCCCCTTAATCAATCTTGCACTTCACTTTCGTAGTCTCGAGGGATTGGGGAATGGCTTGAAGGGGCTACGGGAAAGATAGGGTTTACAAGTATTAGGATTCGACTCCGAGGCACTAGAGGACGAGTGGCAAATCCTCTTCCTTCTGAGGTTGAGAAGTAACTGATTCCTCCCGCTGGTGAGTGGTGGCTCCTCCCTTGAGCCTGCCCGTCGTACTGTTGCCAAGTCGACATTGTCAAAAATAACTAAAACCTCAAAACCAATCACTAATTTCTTGTCTAAAACACTAAAATCCACGGTACACACTCTCAAAACTACTATATCTCCCCTACAGCACCCAATTTAAGGACCACTATGCCCAAATTTGGTGCACTTTCAACCACGTAAGAGCTAGCCACCAACTATACTTTCTATTTCAACTTGGTAACACTGTAGGCTCCAGCTGATTGTGACGGAAGCGAACACAGGCTTTGATAACTGTATCAGAGACGTGGTGGGAATAATGAGTTATTTCACCCACGCTGGGATAGGCTGAGAAAGGGGGGCTTTTGGTGATATTTCTCTCTGTCTGTCTGTCGACTTCCACCCCTCTCTCTCTCTCTCTCTCTCTCTCCAGTATACACCTGTTTCAGTGACACCTGTTGTAAGTCGCACACACCTGTACAGGAACACACGCACACGCACATACACATACACAATAAATTCACACATATATTAACCTACACCTTCATGCATACATGCTTTTACATACATATTCACAAAACATACACGCCACCATATTACACACATACGCACACTAAAAAACACACATGCACAAACACATACATCACTTCATTTCCATATACACACATAAATATACACAGATTTCGTAGACAGCATAAACAGACACTAAGTAAACACTGTGCCCGCACACACACACACACACACACACACACACACACACACACACACACACACACACACACACACACACACACGAATGCTTTTATAGCCTATATGCCCACAAACACACAAGCAAACAAATATTCATAACGCACGCACGCACACACACACACACACACACACACACACACACACACACACACACACACACACACTCTCTCTCTCTCTCTCTTTCTCTTCTTTCGTTCTTATTCCAGCATGTAAACACTCAAAATGATATTATATTGATTTATCATCAATATTCCCGAAGAGAGAGAGAGAGAGAGAGAGAGAGAGAGAGAGAGAGAGAGAGAGAGAGAGAGAGAGAGAATGACATAGTTCAATATACTCGTTTTGTAATATCCCTATCTAGTACAGGTATCTCCTCACTTTTTTTTTCAGTCGTTACAAACTGCCCTATTACGTAAACTCGTGAGGCAAGGGCGAGGCAGGGGTGAGGTAGGGTGAGGAAGGTGGGGTGAGGAAGAGGTGGACAGGGGTGAGGCAGGGAGAGGTAGGATGTCGTAGGGTGAGGCAGGATGGGGTAAGGAAGGCAGGGTGAGGTAGGGAAAGGTCGGATGAGGTTGGTGGGGTGAGGCAAAGATAGGTAAATACGTGAGGCTGATGGATTATGATTAATTTTAACAGGAAGGGCAATGAAGTAGAGAAGAATCATTTCAGAGTTAAGACCATACTGTTTTTGCTCAGTTTTTCTTCCTTCTGCCCAACAACTGTGTGTCTGAGGCTATTCCTTCACTTCTCCACCTTCTCATTTCAGACCTGGTACAATTGTTTCTTGAACCAATACGGTACCTCCAGATACTTTTATTTTTTTCTTTAAATTCAGACGTTTAAAGGGTTTTACGGGGTCAAAGGTCACACCATACAAACATATATTTAGTGATATGTGGCAACACGAATCCATAGTTTAGCAACTCTTGTGTGGGGAGGCGGCGACAAGAAGCTCTTACAATGTTATTTTACCTTTTTACCATCCTACGGGGTCGCTGGTGATATTTAATTAGCTGTTGTTCTTACCACACAATCACGCCTCACCTGCCTCATTAACTCACCTCACGTGCCTAACTCCCCTTCAATAAAAAAATAAATAAATAAATAAAAACACAGTCCAGTCGTACCAGGAATAAAATATATTACCCTGAAGTGAAGGGGCAAACACAGGATGGCCCTCTCGCAGAAGGTAATAAATAAGACCTGGGGCTGACATGGCAGGTTCCGTAGCACCTGTCTCTCTGTGATTTGTTTTGCATATTATACTCAATCAATCTTTCCCATATAATTTTTATCGCTTTTATACAAAACAGTTTGCACCAGTAACATACAAGAGAATATCAAGGTGTTATGTGTGGAAGAAATCACTAAGGAAGAGGGATTAAGGAATCTCCGAGACCACTACAAATACAACTCAAAGCTATGAAGGAAGACTGCATTGAATGGCACTGGTAAGGAATGTGAGTGATATTAACGGTACATAAATGGTACAGCGGTAACTGAAGGAGACGGGCAGCAGGTACACAAGGAGCTGGTAAACCTTGGCCTACTCGTGTGTGTGTGTGTGTGTGTGTGTGTGTGTGTGTGTGTGTGTGTGTGTGTGTGTGTCACGGTGGCTACTCACATGCGCTCACATAGATACTGACAGACACGTGCACCCAGACACATACAAACTGTCATAGGCACGCACACACCCAAGCACACACAAGCACAGACATACACATTCACATACACAATACACAATACATACGCACACATACACACATTTGAAACATACACGCACATAATTAAACGCACATACATAATAAAAAAACGACACGAGCACTAAAAACTCTCGCAGTACGTTTAACAATTTTCTGAGTGAGTGAGTATAATAAAAAAAAAGTCTCTCTCTCTCTCTCCCTCTCTCTCTCTCTCTCTCTCTCCAAATCATCATCATCATTAGCGTCGTCTGCTTTGAATTCCTTTAGAATATGGTGCAAGTCACTAGCGCCTTATTCTAGTGTTAATCTATCGTTATAGGTCAATATTCACGAGGGGGAGACGGCAATTTTACGCCTAGTTAACGAGACAGAGCATACACGAAAACTATCACTCTTTCC